>NW_010249331.1:0-85381 GCF_000690775.1 Eurypyga helias | reverse complement strand
GGAAATGAATCAACTAATTGATACTCAGTGCCTCCTGTCCCCAGGCTCTCCAAATAACATTGCTGGCAGCGCTGTTCATGGCTGTCCCCAGGCCTTTCTCTATTATTTGGCCTGATATTCGACAAACAGAAACATACTTTGTAACAGTTACAGCCTCTCAAATCATAGTAAAATTGGTAATTTGGGGCAGGACTCCAGCCTATTGATACACACTGAAGGGCTATGAGATTTAAAGTAAGTTTTAAGGAGCTAACTGTAAGATATTTCCCCATCTGTACTTTTATACAAATAGCATAGTAATGATATTGCTGCAAAAGATCCATTTTTAAAACAATATCAGAAATATGGGAGTCCGAATAGTTACATGTAATCCACTTTAAAATGTTGAATATTGGGACTGGGACAAGGACTTTTATAGATTAAAGCAAGTTATTAAGAAGCTATTTCATCGTTGTAAGCATAAGCCTCCTTTCTTCAGCAAAACAGATTTTTTTTTTTGTTATTTTTGCTTCAGAAGGCTTCTGAGTGAAACTCATATAATGACACTAACTGTCAAACTTATCATGTCTCAATTATATTAACACCTTCTTTTGAAGTTTTTAACATGTAAAATGCAATTTACTATAAAAGGTTTCAACACCTACTGAAAGGAATTCAAGAATAGAGAAATGCTGCATTTCAGCATGAGCTTTGGAGGGTTGAGGAGGTTCCTCTGTCGTGCCTAGAAATCTTGTATGCTGGTGAAATTGGTAGTGTACTCTTCCAGCTTAATAAAAGTAAAAGAGGGGGAAAAATATCATTGCTTATGTGAGAGGTTTGGAAATGTTCAAATGTAACATGGATGATGATCTGGAGATCAGCAAAGCAGGTCAGTTAGCATGAGCCGAGCCACAACTAAATTTAGTAACAAACCTTGTTTATGTGTGGTTCAGATTCAAAGTCACTGTATTCACTCTGATTCTTCCCTTCCTTTTTTGCCCCCAAAACCCAAAATAACTGCTGAAATGGAAAGGAAAAGCATATTTTCAAGATCTGCACATGAGGGGGAAAGTACAATTGAGGTTTTCCTGATTTTTGTGGAGGTTTATGTCACTGTTTGACTGAAGCTAATATGTAAGGCATATGTAATAAAAAACTTCAGTGTTTCAGCTGTGATATTACTATATTGTTGAACATCATAGTTGAAATTATAACATGCATGGGATTATTTGGGTATAGCCGATCCATCTTTGGGAATAAGAAAATCTTTATCAGTGTATTAGTTTCAAACACGGTTGTAACCGTACCATCATAAACATGGCATAGTTTCTGATTTACATGTTTCAGTAAAGACTCAGGCACCTATCTGAAATAAGCTGCTGAGTACAAAATCATAATTTTCAATGGGTCATAAATTGTCATTTATATAATTGATAGAAAACTTCTAAACATTTATTTTCTTTGCTTCCATTGTATTTTAATGCTCAAAGTTATCCCACGTGAATATGCTCCTCTGTCTGCAGCTGCCGCTCATTTTCCCATAGGCAGAAACTTTGTGTTCTTCCATTTCTAGATGGTTAGTCTTATATTTGACGTGGATGTTGGGTTTTCAAGGAACTGGAAATGCCTAGTATTATAATGGCTCCTTTCAGATTCATTCCAACTTGGAATTCCAAGTTGGACACTGTCATGGTTTAACCCAGCTAGCAATTAGCTACCACACGACCGCGAGAATCGGAGGAAAGTTAACTCTATCCTAACCTAAACCTGCACAGACACCTAAAACCCCACAAAGGTGTTCAAATTCCAGCATAACGCTGGAAATCTTAGCAATAAGCTTACAACAAGAAACTGCACAAATATAATTTTAGGGAACCTTCTTCCAATAGTTTCTACCTGGAAGTCATGATTCTGGAATTGAAGTGGAAGCTCTTTGAAAGCTATTCTTTTCCTCCCTAGGTACAAATGAGGTATTTATTTATGTCTGAAGAAGTGTTTTCCTGTTCAGCTATCTTTTTTTTTTTTTATAGTTAAGTTATAAATAACTATTGTAACAAAGCCTTAGGCTTCTGAGCTCCAGATAAGGCTGAATGCACTTTATGAGAAGCAAAACATCTTGGGACAAAATGCCTAGAACTGTAACAACAAAGACGAGTGGATTATGTAATCTGAACACAGACAAGCCTCTTCCCCCTCTACATACTGCTGCCCATTGAATTCTGCATCACTCACAAAGCACAGCATGCATTCAAACAAAGCTCTAATGTGTTATTGTCATTACCTTGTGCTGCATTATTTACTACTGCTATGTAAGATTTCTATGGGAAAAATTTCACAGCTGAGAAAGACCTTGCTTTACTGTGAATATATGCAACATAATTTTTGTTTCCAAAGAACAAAAACAATAAAACTGAGACTAACATTTTCCTGTGCAATTATGCCCATGTTTTTCCCCTCACACATTCTTTTCTACACTTCCTCGAATGAGGAAATCAAGATTAAGACTGCTGAACTGATAAAGGTAAAATCTGCCTTTATATAAAGCCATGGTTTTACTCTCCTAAAGAAGCGGCCAGTTCTTCACAAATATTGGAGAAACTTGGGCTCTCAATGTAATCTTGTGGTCTGGGGACATGAAACAATTCATAATGAAAAACAAACAAAAAACCCCCATCTTCAGAAGTTGCTTTTTCTTAATAGTATGTTTCCATGGCTTTGAAGAGTTTCTCTAAATAATAAATTCTGACCATGTTTCCATATGTGTGCCTCCAAGTTCAACAGTTAAGTGTGCATTTAGGAATTAAATGAATCATAGACCATCTCAGAAGTTGCATGAGTATCCTGACTGGGAGAAAGAAGCATGAAACTAATTACTCTAGAAATCAGCAGAAATGGATAGATTCTTTTGCCTTTGTTTTCACTGAGCCTCAGCACAAGACATTTTAGACAACTGGTGAACAAAACAGTTGCAAGAGCTTTTCCAGTCTCCTGATGACCACATAACTGCAATATATACAGACTTCATTATGAGTAGACAGTGAATAGTAAATGTAATTTCTGATAGAGCTTTTTCCAGTCCTGATCACTCCTAGTTTGTTGCCTTTCCTCCTAATCTGCATTGCAGTGGTATTCACAAGACATTTTAGACAACTGGTGAACAAAACAGTTGCAAGAGCTTTTCCAGTCTCCTGATGACCACATAACTGCAATATATACAGACTTCATTATGAGTAGACAGTGAATAGTAAATGTAATTTCTGATAGAGCTTTTTCCAGTCCTGATCACTCCTAGTTTGTTGCCTTTCCTCCTAATCTGCATTGCAGTGGTATTTTAGTTTACATTACTATGCCTGAATTCTGGCATCCATGAAAATTTCAATAGAAAATGCATAGTAAATTTAGAGGCATACAGTTCTGGAAAGCAGATATGATGAACTGGGAATACAGACAGCTAAATCCCTATTTAATTTCATTGAAGAGGACTTGATCCTTTTGTGCAGACACATGTTGTTGTCCATAAGGAAAACTAGTTATCTGCAGAGTCTGACTGGAGAGTGGAAGTTTCATGGATATCTTTAATAACAGGTGTAATAGACCTAGTGAATTCCCAAAGTGTCTGTAATGTGTGATGACTGATATAACGTTCAGGAAGATGGTCAGGACATGGTCCATTTCACAGCATGATCAGAGCTGAGTGAGGTATATCACAAGGTTCAGCTACCAGTAGGATGCCCTGAGATGACACCCAGACAGAATTTCTAGGAGGAAAGGTAAGATCTGCCTGGTCAAATGGTCACTAACTTGACCATTACCTTTCCATGCTTTGGGGATGGCTTTACAATGGCTGCTTAGCTCTGTATTGTCCTACATTTGCTGAACCTGAACTAGCTAAATGACAAAGATCTCCTTAAGCAACTATCAGAGGAGCAATAACCTGTATCTCTGTGATAATACTTGATACATGTGCTTTGGAAAAGGCCATAGTCTCAGGTGGTTTGGTCTCTGGCTTTTCTTTTTCCCTGCTGGGATGGATGAGCTGTTTGTAGGGCATCCACCACAGTGTTATCTAGGCTTTTTTCACCAGAGGAATAAAAGACATAATTCTGACAGCACATGCTCAAAACACTGTGCAGACGTTAATTAACAACCGAGAGATGATGAACAAGTGGTGAAAAGTTTCGACGCTTCTGTCTCGCCTTGAAAACCTGAGCAGAATGGCCCATGCTTCTACGGACCAGCCAACTATAAATGCCAACCAGGAACAGCATGACAGTATTCAGACTCAAAGTCTGCAGTCAAACTGTCAGCGGCATCTAATTAACGGAGTTCTAGATCAAGAATAAAATGTGTTTGACTCTTTATAAATACGATGTGTAAAAATGTTACATAATGACATGCTGCTGCTCTACATCCCCCTTAATGTTTTGACAAGGGGTGTCAAGTGGTGAAAAACTGCGAAGTGCCAAAGTATTTCAGGGACTGCATGCTTGGGGCTGAATTCTCTGTTTCAATTTCTTAAGCACCAAGGTCCAGAAATGGGCTAAGCTCTGAGAATAAGTGAAGGTTGTTCATTCTAATGAGCTGTTAGATTTATTTATTTATTTATAACAGAAATTGGAATATGTATAACATGTTAGCTAGTAGATTGCTGGGAGAGAAAGTGTGGTATCCTGACAGGGGTCCTTGAAATCCATCTGCAGAGGACCCAAGTCCAGAGCTACTTCTTCAGGACACCCTGTGAATCCCTAGACATGTTGGTTAAGCCAAAATTCCTACTGTTGGCTATTAAATATGTGTTTCGCGCTTTGTGGGTTCTTGGCATGGGATCTGTGGGTCATCTGCTCTGAGGAAATCAAAGAACTCACAAATGAAATTGATCATCAGGCTCATTCCTTCAAGAAAACAATGAAATGATGGAAACAGATGCACTTACTAGCAGGTTTGGTTTTATTCCCATGAAAAATTAAATGTTACATAACTTTGGAAAATTGGAAAATGAGAGTCTGGTTCTATCGCCCTGAATTTTGTGCATCATTAGAGTTAGAATCAGTTTTCTTGTGCTCTGCTGGTAGCTGAAAGAGAGAGGTGTGCAGTTAGGATCTGTGTTAGTCTGCAAAGATCTTGCTTCTTCCCACTGACAATACAACAAATCTGAAATTATTTGGCTGTTAACTTAGGTACCAGACTTATGTGACTAAAACAAGTGGGGTAAAATCAAGTCAATCATTGTGTCCCCTTCTCCATCTCTAAATTGGGAATAATATAATCTCTTTATCTAACAGAAGTATTATGCACAAGAATTCAATAATCTTTGTGAAACCCATGGATGTTACAAAAGACAAGCATCATGGAAATGCTGGGAAGAAATCAATCATTCTGTCTTCAGAGCTAAGTCTGAATATTGTACAGTAAATAAAGCTTGGGAACATTGAATGAAATCGAAAAACAAAATATTGCTTTGTTGTTCATTAATAGCAGACTGTCCAGCCTGTGCTCTAGATGAGGCTGGGACTTTGTAGAAAAGAAATATGCAGTCAAGTAGTCACAATAAAGACACCAGAGGGGAAAGTAGCCATTTTTTCCCCTAATGTTTAAAGAATTGGCTTTTGAGCATGAATTTAGGTAAAAGATCTTTTGTATGATTATTTATATATAAAATATATAAATTTAGTTTTCCTATTTATTCATCATGAAATACTTTCTGGTGATCTGCTGCAAAATATAACTGATGCAAGAATGTTAATACATTAGTAAGTTAGATATTAAAGCAGCATACCAACCTTGAGATGCAGGTGGCCACGTACATGGAATATAAATGCCAGCTAATGTAGTAAAAAAGTGCAGAGCAACTAAGTAAAATTACCTAACCATTACAAACAGGTCTCCACATCTATAAAGCAAAGATCTGAATCTTATCTCATTTACACAAGTTTTATGCTTAGGGAGATCCTGCTTTACAGAGATGTCAGAGGGAAGAGAATCAGCCCAATTATAGCCTGAATTTATTGTGCCATCACATTAGCCAATTTAGCTATTTCAGTGATGACCACATCATTAACATCTTTTCAGGACAGCAATAACTGAGTCATTTTTATCGTTGTAATTAATATTGATGGCAATGAAACAAGCAATATACGTACTTCACTCATCTGTATTGCAGACAAGTATTGCAAATGTAAGTAAGTTACTGATCATTTTTTCTTGTTATTGGTAGCTATACAAGCTCATAATTGCTATAGTTATTTCAGGTAATACCATATAATTTATGCTGAAATAATAAAAACAAAAATTATCCTCAAAATAAATTTCAGCCATAACACAGAAATCTTTCATGAGTCACAGACAAGTGGCCCTGTCATCTGTCTTAGATAAAGCATCTAGCTATTAGAGATTCAGTGTTCCCTAAGGAATCTTATGATAGAATAATAGAAATATAAAGAAGGAAAAATATCCCAAAAATTCATTTTGGGATAATCCCTAAAGGAAAAATAATCCTTCACCTGCAAAATATTATCTAGCAGAAGAATGCTGCCAATGAAGGGTATGTTTTTGTATTACTCTAAAAATAAAGGAAGTTGGGAAAAGACTTTAATGTTGATAATTTACTTTTATAACATAAATCATAGATCATCTATACCTTAGTTCTTTTGTATCGCACAGAAAAGAAAGAGACTCTTTAGGATATATTGTAAAGCTTATTATTTCTCTCACAAATATGAAGTACATTTACTGTTGCATAATTTAAAATAAGATAGAAAATCCATGATTTAGAGACAAAAAGAGATTTTTTTCAAGTAGGTCATCATGCCTGTTTCCATGTCATTGCAGAATTGTCCAATACAGCCTATAAGGGAAGACAATACTCTATCCAAGTCAGAATTAAATAGCCCAAATGCTTACTTGCCAACACATGTGTGCATTCATAAACATATGCAAATTTTCAATTTCTGACCCATTCAAACTACTTCCCATTCAGTGCATTGGTTCCTGCTCTTAATATGACTCATTTCTTTCACTCAAAGAGCTTCCTTCAGCTTCCAGTTGGGGTAACTGACAGTCATTTCCCATGTGAAAAGGTTGTAAGAGATTTCAGATAGTATATTTTAATAATAGTAAAAATATGGGCCTGATACTCAGCTGATGGTGGGCATGACTCCACAAAAAGTCATTTTGTTATATAATTTTATATCAGTCAAGACTCAGAAACAAAACCCTAGTTTTTGCAAGAGGCTCTGCAAAGAGGAAGATCTTTTTAACCGTAGAGGTCCAATGCCTAATAACTGAAACAGATGAATGCAACTTTTTCTAGCACTGTAACTGTCCTATAAATCCTTAAAGATGCTTATAGGGCATAGTGTCCTTGAATGTATTTATTTCTCTTTCATATACACTGGCAACTGGTTATTTTAAAGTGGAAATTCAAGTATTTTTAGAAGAAAATTTGTAAATGCCTCTACATTCTCTGGTCTGTTTTGCTTTTAAATAAACACCAAGTATAAAAAATATTTGGAACTGCAATTCTCTATCAAAAAAGCAGGCATTAGTTTCAATGATTTAACCAGCACTGAGCCATTAAAATGGAATTTGGAGAGAGAAAGAAATCCACCATACTTATGTATAGGAAAATTCCAGAATAAATGTTTTTATATTTTAAAATTTTTTCAGATTTTTCTTTTTACTATCCCGGTCCAACCTTTTGCAACAGAGGAGAATTTATTCATGTAATTTCCAATGGAGCAGAAACCGTCTTGGTTTTGTTTAAAATTTGTTAGGATGTCCATGAAGTAGAGAGGACTGTTGCAATTCCAGTTTAATGTAAAATACATAAACTTTCCCCTGATGCAGAGTGAATTAGGTGTGTTGCTCTTAGATGATCTATGCTCTCTGAAAATGTGTCCCTGCCTTTTTTTTTTTTTTCTTCTTGGCTTTGTTTTCTTCTTCAGTCTTTAATGGCCAGGCAAACAAAACTGGTGGGGAAAGAACCAGACACAGCAAGGTCATATTACTAGGCCAATGACAAAATCAGTATTAAAACACTTGAGAAAAAATGGGGAGAAGTAGACATTTCCAGAGACATAATTAGAATTAGTAAAAAATTTGCATTAAAAAAGATAAGAAAAATCCAACTGTTTTTGATGCCAAGTTTCAGAGTTCATGTGTTTTTCAGCTAAGATTATTCTTACCATTCACTTTATTTTCAACATACCAGGCTGTCTCCCCAAGTGGTTCAGAATGGCATAATGCTTTAAAATGTACATAATGTTTTATCTATATATGAGTTAAATAAAATAAAATTATGACCATTAAAAATGATCTAGCTACTATAACAGGGTTTTATGTTTGTCATAAATTTTTAACACGTAAGAAAATGAATCAAAATGTATCTCCCTTATGGTCATTAAATAATAACTCTACACTGACTATCATACTTAGGTATCTTATTTTAAAACTTTGTGGAGAAAAGGGATGTAATTAGGTTGATGGATATTTTTGATAGGGGAATAGTAATGTCTTTTTCAATGATAATGCAAAAGGATGAAATTCCATCTAGTCATTCTGCTGACTTTTATTACTCAGACATTACACAAATGTGGCTTGGGGAAATGAACTGAAAGAGACTCAGCTGAGTATTTGGAGAAAAAAAAAAAAGTGATCAACGTGGTGACAGGAGGTAAAGACGTCTGATGTCTCAAATGCTTTCCCATGATAAGGTGAAGAGAAATATAAACAGGGCCTGGAAATAAAATGATGGAGTATACACTTTCTCTCCACTTAAGCTGGCCATGCCTCTCTTGATACAACCCAGGATACGGTTGGCTTTCTGGGCTGCAAGTGTACATTCCTGGCTCATGTCCAATTTTTTCATCTACCGTTACCCTCAAGTCCTTCTTGGCAGGGCTGCTTGCAAATCCCTCATCCTGCAGTCTGTATTGACATTGGGGATTGCCCTGACTCAGGTGCAGGACCTTGCATTTAGTGTTGTTCTTATGGTTCACACAGGCTCCCTTCTCAAGCCTATTGAGGTCCCACTGGATGACATCCCTTCCCTCAGGTGAGTCAACTGCACCACTCAGTTTGGTGTCATCAAACTTGCTGAGGGTGCACTATCTATGTCATTGATTAATACATTTTTACCAATTACGAATAAACAATACTGATCTCAGTATGGATCCTGGAGAGACACCACTCATTACTGGTTTCCACTTGGACATTGGGCCATTGACTGTAACTCTTTGGATATGACTATCCAGACAATTATTTAACTAAGAGGCTATTCATCAAACCCACATCTCTCCAATTTAACTGCCAGAATGTTGTGGGGGACCATATTAAAGGCCTTACAGAATTCCAGTTAGATGACAACTGTAGCTCTTCCCTTGTCCTGTGATGCAGTCACTTCACAACATAAGGCCACTGGAATAGTCGGGCATGGTTTGCCCTCGCTGAAGTCATGTTGGCTGTCTCTAATCATCTCCCTGTTGTGAAATATCTTCCAGGAAGATCTGTTCCATGATCTTACTGGGGAGGTGAGGCTAAGTCTCTTTCACTGGGTGTCTTCCTCAGTTTCCATAGGCATCTGTACCTGTGAAAGCTGGAGATAAAATTCAGTCCTTCTCTCTAGAGAGCATTTTATACATGGGATCACTGACAGAAATGGCAGCAAAATTCACTGAGCAATGGAGGACCCACCCAGTTAAATGTTCACTGGGTTTTTAATAACACCTAAACATATTCTCAGGCATGATTTCATCTGTAGAAGCGGGAGTGAGGAACTGAATCAAAATAGAACCAGTGAATTTTGCAATATTTTTATGCTTTAAGTAACTCAGTGAATTGATTTTCACATGGATTACACATTGTTCCAAATGAAATCGAAAGACAAAAAACACATCAGTTACATGCAGAGGAAAATGTAAATTACCCAGCCTCAGTAATAAACTTGTCCTGACATTTCTGTTCTGAAATTAGCAGGAAATCTTCTGCAATCATTGTTGTAAGTTCAGCCAGAACTTTCAAAATTCCCATCCTGAAAGTTAGAGAGTCTGGGCCAGCAAGGTGATTTTTAAAGACATATGTAGGTGGCGAGACATAGGAGTATCTAGTGTTTAAAAGCTTGCCATCTAAGACTGTGCAGGTCTCTGTAGTCAGTGGAGAGAAATAGGCATCCAAGAGACATTTCAGCCTAAACCAGGTAACAGGTCAGATGGATCACCCTTGGGATCAACTATTCCACTAACAGACTATGAACGTACATTCTCCCTATGTTGAGCAGGTCAGACTTTATTGGCTAATTTTTAAATGCTTAAAATTCTGTGCAATGAATTCCATCCTCATGGACAAAATTTTATTAAAAACAAAATAATGCCCTAATGACTTCTTATTGTAGTTATATATCTTTATAACTGGAACAAAGATGGATTTGAAAACTGTACTTCGTTTCTCAGAATGAAAATAACTAAAACGTTTCACTCAAAGCCTTCAGTCTCTTTTGGTGCTTTATTCATTTAGATAATAGAGAAGAAATTATACTAAAGAGGCCTCAAATTAAATTTAAGACTCTAATCTCCTAAAATGAAAACGTGTACATGAGATACTGGACAAATTTTTAGTCTCAGGGGAAAAAAAGTTAAAATAAGAAAATGCGTGTCTTCATGAAACACTTACCCACCCAGTGGATACCCTGAATTTACTAAATTGGGAATATGTGCTGGAATTAGATACAAGATACCAAACCTTATAAGACAGCTACTAGGTTAGCTTTGAAAAATGGGGTAATTTATATTTTGTAGAATTTTAAAGGTCATGTTTTCTGTTATACAAATCAAAGAATGGTTTTCAGAGATTCTTCATTCTAAGTTAAAACACACCTCAGAAAAAAATTTAAGACATTGAGATGTTCCGTAATAATTACTAGAAAATAGTAAATGAAACATTTCTATAGAAGTATCTGGTGATACAAAATTTGATACTGAATAATTATGCCTTTTCTGGAAAAAATCTACAGAATTCTTCCAAGTAGATGTAAAGTTTTTTTTTTTCGTGCTTACTTTTTCACATATTTTCTGTGATTTTTGATGAATGAACATTTATTAAATCATTGTTAACTTTATTCCTAAGGAAAATCAAAAATACTATAGATTTTTAAATTGCAATTGATAGATAAGTGTGATTTTCATAATCAAATTTGAAGTCACAAGAAGCTTTTGCAGAAATTCCTCTGATAGTTGACATGTTGTTTTCGCATGGCTTATAAATATAATTTGCTTTCCTTATGGTGGCTGTTGTGAACCTACTCCAATTAGGGCTACTTTTCAGGTCATACCCTTGAACTTGGTTAAACAAATGTTGTATTTTCTTGCAAAGAGAGCTTAAACAAAACAGTCTGTGGTGGGAGGACACCGTAAACCATAAATACTCTCCTTATGAGGATTCTTTTTGTAGTGCTAATAGGGAAATAATAGAGTGATGAATGCAACCTCATAACACATGTTAGATGACTCAAAATTCAGAAGTTTGTATTAGGTCTCTTTTTTTTTTTTTTTTTTAAAGATAATCCATAGTTGGTGCAAATCTAATATGAAGCATAGCTGTAAGTCATAACCTTTATCAAAAATGCAGAGGTCCGCATTTCAATCCTTAGTGTCACCCAAGCTGCTAGGTTCATATTGACACTTGTAAGTGGGCAAGAGTTGACCCTAGAGTAGCTTTCTAGCTAAATAAAAACCATGATTTGTGTCCAGGAACTTCTGAGTTTAAAATCTGCTAAAAAGTTGATGAAATTCTAGTACTTAGAGTCTGCTTAACCCAAGATAGAGGGTTTATAGAACTGCCTGCTTTCTGTACTCCTCTAATACCTTTAAATACCATGTGTCAATCTGGCAGGCTGTTGAGGTCTCAAAATATGAAATTCCATGTCATATAGAGAAGACATCAGATAGAGAAGAAGAGCTTCATTTCAGCAAAAAGAACAAATGCAGAAGTTATCATTGTGCATCCAAACAGTTGAGTTAATGAGGTTTTGGTCAGCGGCACCATCACAGCATGAACGGCCCTTGCTTGGAGGAGTGGTGTGGTGTGCATGGGGACCTTGGTCGTACTGTAGGAAAGGAAAGGTTACACTGCCATGACTCCACACCACATTGTGATGCGGAGAAGTAGAGAGAGGCAGGACACCAAATTGCAGGGAATCAGGCCTTATTACTTCTGCTGTACAGGGAACAGCTTGTTTTACATTGAGGCAGTTACTGAGGAAAATGCTTGGGCTTTGTAGAGCGGGATTATTAGCAGTGGACTAACATATGTAGGCCCAATTTTATTTTCAGTTCCACTGATGAGTTTAGTGTGCTTCTAATTTGCAGCAGAATAACTCCTATTTGAGTCCGAGCTTCTTTGTGATCATAAGAAAAAGGACGGTAATTTTTTTCTGCATTTTTCTTATTCAGTAGATTCTAATTATGACTCTTGCCTGCCTTGTAATGAAGTCCATGCAATTCTCAAGAACAACCTCACCAGTGGAATAATTCTAAGCTTTAATCTGTGTATACTTCCTTTGAGATTTAGAGTTACTTTTGACGATTTTTTTACGCTTCCCCCATAAAGTCTTTATACATTAATATGTACAATTAAATGTTTAAACTAAACCTACATTTAATATTTTGAAAGCATTTTGGATCTCAGTCTTTTAATGATAAACAGCTGAAAATGCGGAAAACCATAATGATTTAGCTTGGACACAACGTGAAAGAAAAAAAATCAAGGTCAGGCTATGTTCTGTAAATTCATAGTGCTTGTTTTCTTCAGCTATACGCTTCTGCTCACTGACTTTGAATTTGAGAAGATGGATTGGAATTTCGAGCCTTTGGGGAGTTTGTCAGTGCTTGAAAATGTATTGTTCCTAGCAATAATAATCATAATGGCCCTTTGCTCTTGTATACCACAGTGCATGCGCTTGGCTGCATATACCTGAACTAATTACTCCGCTCTATAAACCCATGCAACATTTCTGAAACTTTGGGTTTTGACATTTCCTCTATTTTTAACGTCACAAACAGAACTAGAGGGCAACACATTGTAAGGCATTTTTCTACTAAAATAATCAATTCTATATAAAAAAAAAGAAGTTAATATCAGAAGTGTTTTTTCTCTCATTATCGATTTTTCAGTGCCAACATTCATCAACATACAAAGTATTTCCTTTAAACCCAAAGCAAGTTAAAAAGTAAGCAGATAAATATCATATACTCTTAATAATTTCAGGAAATAGTTTTTCATTTGTTTGTTCAAGAAGTATTTTAATAACTTTGTACTTTTTAATAATTTTGACTAATTTCCCTTTACTTGGGGATCCCAAGTATTCCTCTGCTTTAGGCTGCTCTCCCTCCTGACATGGTCTTTGGCAATAGCAGGGATGAGTGTGGCCAGTACCTCAGAAGTATGTTTATTCCAAACATTCATTCATTGGAACAAATTAGAAGGAACTAAAATTAACACCAAAGAAAAAGGACACCTCCCCAACAAGAGCATCAGACTCAGTCTGATTCCTCACACATATTTTTTTATTAGACGTGCAAGTTAAAAGAGAGGAGACATAATTCGACTATGCAAGTGCAAACCTTAAGCCCCATCAGATCCGTGAAAGTACTTATGATTTAGCACTAGAATGGATGCTCTGGATACCTAGGTGTGACTCCCATGTCTAGCATTAGTCTTCAGTCATTCACTGGATCATTTGGTTTTCAGGTCCCTGCAAGGATTAAATAAATCTCCATAAATATTTAGATCTTTGAAAATCCGCTGGCATCTATGTTTTCACTAAATAATTCCCAGCAAGCCTGGCAGTCTCTATGCTGTCCCTAAAGCTGCCACCACTTTGGCAGGGCTCAATGTGTGATTGCCAGGTCTGCGCAGGACCCATCAACAAAGCTTTCCTCCATCTTGCCTCCCATGGGGGCCCAACGTGATGAGCACACTGAGAATGTGCCTAACACAAGGAAAACACAGATCCTCAGCATAAGAGAAAGCAGGTGATAGGCATTTTTCTGCAAAACACCAGGAGGAGTAGGAAGAGTAGGAGGCAGAGCAGGAGGAGCAGGGGTGACTCCTGCATTTATAGGGGATGCAGAAAGGTGTGCAAGACTTTTGAAGGCAGAGAGCTGGCATGAGCCAGAATCTCTTCAAGTATCATTCTGGAATGGGAATCCTTCCGTTTCTGCTCCAGGGCCTCTTTATGTAATTTATCCAGTGTGTACATATTGTAAAATAGAGAGGTAAAGTATCAAGAAGCAAGCTGATCTACCCTAAGCTAATTATTTTGTCTTATTCCTCTGAACCCAAACATTAAATTAATTGTGTTAATTGCCAACAACTACCCTCTCTACAGTTCCCAGAATCTAGCAGGTAAGGTATCCTTACAGCAAGAAGGGGATATGGTACTGGATTTGGTCAGGATGAGGATGGTAGCTAATAGTTATGCTCAGGACTATCAATACAACCCTGCCAGAGATCTTGTGGGACAGCGCTGTGTTGAAGGCACCAGGATGACCTAGAAGTATCATGTCACATTTCACTCTTGAATTTAGTGAAATACGTAGGGACTTCTGTTTGCTTTACCTTTATGCAGCAGTTTTATACAGGTTGGGGTACTCTGCAAATGCAGAAGTTTCACCCATTGGGGAAATATTTTCAAAATCCTGCTGTTATTATCTGAAATGATTTGGTGAAAAAAAAAAAAAAGCTTGTCTTAGCCCTGCTTCATAACAACTTTGATGCTGAAGAAGGGACTTGTCGAAAATACCTAATTAAAGGGAGCAGAAAAGGGCAATGAATGAATTATCTCTGTAGTTTTATGAAGTCAAAAAATAATCAGTTCCAAATTGGGAAGTTCTCTTTTGTATAATTTTATAATTATAGGGGAGACTTACACCAGCCTGCCCCTGGCATCAACTTTGTCTGCTATTCCATCACTTATGCTTTAACGCTGTCTTTTCCTTTCTATGCTAAACAGCCAGGGATATTTCTTATTTTAGAAGAAAATCAGCATAAACTGGTAAGAGGGCAGCAGTAAATTTTTCTGAAATAATGAGTAGAGAATTTATGCATTGTCTAGGCCCTATGGTGCCTGGATGAAACTTTCAAGCTCTTTGCTTTTGTATGGATTTTTTGTGTGTGTGTGGTTTTACTAAACAACTCAGCCCAAATGACAAAAAATTACTCCAGGGGAGCTGTTAATGTTCTGTTGCATGTGCAAGCACACAAACCCACACAAAGACATATGCGTGAGTTTGTATGGGTCCTATTCCAACCTTGGGTCAGCTTTGTTCCCTTTTCTATGGATAACCCCTTCCTCGGATCCCTATCTTTTAATCATAGGCTTCAGCATTTGGACTTCAAATGCACCTTCCTCTCAGATGTCTGTTCACTCTCAGTGCAGTAACTACTGCTTTTCTCCATCACATGAGCGATGAGCTAATCATGTCTTGGATTTGATTCTGCATCTGGAACAGGAAGACTGAGACTATGTCTGGGCTGAAGTGAGCAGAGCTGGCGGGATAAGTGAGATCTGATGTTAAAAACAGAGGGAAGTCACTGCTGGTCCTCTGTTGCTCACTGTCTATACAAAGGCACATCAGATGAGGGAAGGATGTCCCCACTGAAAGCTTGGAGTTTTGTTTGCATGACACTTTGAAGTGTTTCATACATCATTTTTCTTTGCTATCATGACTTGGAAATTTCTGAGTTTTATCCAAGTGACTTATGAGGTAATTTATGAAGTTTGAGCCAAGTGACTCAAACAGAACCATTGTAGTGAAATCAAAGTTTGACTTTTAACCAAACAGTTAACCAGTGTTGTGCACATTAAACCACAGAAATGCCTTTTGAAAAGATACAGTTGGGTGTTGTTGCTATTACTATGCAAAATCTTCTTATGGATCTCTTGAAGTTTTATGGTCCTGTGGAAAATATGTTGATCCACAATATGTTGACAACACCAGGTTGTGCCACTGGAGCAAACTCTAAATATTTTGGGAATTAGTGTTCATATACCAGATGCATTAGTCTGACTGCAAAGAGTTCTGTCTTGTAAATGAAGCTCACTTTTTATCATTAAGTGACCATAAAATGGATTTAAATCATCGACTGAAAGCAATTCAGAAAATAACTCTCATTTTCAAAATGTGCTCACCAAATGAGATGCTTCTCCCATACACATAACCAGGTTAAACAGGGGCAAATATGTATGAGATTAATGTTATTTGTATTACAGCAAAACGTGGAGGTCCTGTGAGATCAAGACCCCTTTCTGTGCATAACAAGACAGTCTCTACCCTGGAGAATTTACAGATTAAGCAGACAAGACTTCCCCAAAAAAGAGGGAAGTCTTTTGAAGCTGGGAAAACAACTGCGTTCAGAGTATGGAATGATCTTTACCAGGTTCACAGTTTTCTGGCAGGAGAGCTGAGAAGACAATTCTAAGGCTCCTAAGTTTCCAACTAGTTTCCTATCATCCAGAACATAAATATTAGTATTATTCCCATACCATTGATGTATTATTTCCATTTTTTTGCTGCAGTGCACACATGGTGATAGGGACCTTTCAGAGGAATTAATGTAGTGGAATTCTGGTGTGTGTGGTTGAAAGCCTGCGTCTGCCTCATCCCAATGGTTCCTTCACTAGTTGTCCTCCATAGACAGTACATGAGTAGATAGAAAGAGGGTGAAGTGGTTTATCAAAAACTCACATAATTATCTACCTCAACAGTCCAAATGTTAAGAAGTTTTCAATTTGCTATTTTGGTTTCAAAATTGCTGGATTTTGGGGTTTGGGGTTTAGGGTTTTCTTTTTGCTTGTTTGTTTGTTTGGCTTTTTTTCCAATCACATCTGAATTCTTTTAACTTTTGCTCATGTGATTGTCACATGCTTAGCTAGGAATTATTTTTATGTTCATGCTTTTCAGCCTTTAATCCCAGAAGAGAATTATATAAATATAAGCCAATTTCAGACTCAAGAAATGAAAGTTTTAAAAAAGAGAAGAAACTATTACTGATATTGTCAAATAATTAGGAAAAATGTCACTGCTGAAAGACCAGGAGTGATATTCAACACGCACACTGAAATACTTTAAGTGCTGAGATGTACATTTCTGTATGTGAGCTATGTGTCTCAACTCTCCATACAGTCCCTGGACATATACATAATACAGCCAGTGAAGACCAGAATGCTATTCAGCCATTTACTATAAATGTCTACTTTGTGGTGAAGTTAGTTTCTCCATCCTATGTATTGGCTAGATCCCCATTAGAGTAGGAGGTTAGACCTCTATCAAATATATTTACATATAAATATATGAAAACATAAAATATATACATAAATTCTCACTTGCACAATTATGAAAAATGAAACATTGATAAGAATGGTTAATTGGGGTTTTCAGAGGTGATTATGACAGCCTAAATCCTTTGCAAAATCAAAATATAAGTAGTTTCTACCTATAAGTAGGAACTGATTCTAGTTCTGATTCCTAATGTCTCTTAGGAATGAGTGTAGCAATGAAGAATGTGTTGTGTTTAATCTGGTTTGAGCTTTATCAACATCAGGCTTAATTAAGATCCGGTGACAGAACCTCTCACTGGAAGGAATGAAGCAGTCAGAAAGAACACGGTGTGCCACTCCTGAATGGATGTGTCAATCTGCATCTTCCTGCGCTTAACAGAAACACATCGCTCCTACAGATAACAGAGTGGTAACAAAAATGGATCCCAATGTGCTTTTAAAGTTATTTTCTAGAGTCAGAACATATTTGTTTTATTAGTATTTGCAAAGAATTGTGAAAAATCTACAGCAATGATGCTAAAATAGTTGTGCATTTTCCCTGGATTGCTGATTAATTTTGAACTTCCTGGCTCTTCTCTGTCAAGCGTCACTTTAAACATATATTTAGGTGATTAATTAATTACCATAATCTCAGCATCCTTGCATCATTTTGCTGTGCATCAATCTGATCAATTTTATGCTCTGAAGTAAATTACACCTATTCTTAAATAACACTTCTAATACACATTAAGAGCAAGGGACTGACACCATTCTAACTTTTAGTTCTACACATTAATTAAATTTGTTCAACCCAAATTCAAACATCTGTCTGTGATTACAAGATTAACTCTTTCCAGGTAATTTTTAAGAGGGAAGGGGAGAGTGGGAATGAGGGGAAGCTGTGAAAAGAGAATCTGATAAATCTGACTAAATTTGCTGGATTTATTCTGAGGGTTTAACCCAGAAGGTGTCGCACTGGACTAGACAGAGCTGAACTGGTGTGATGGATTCCTCTATGCTGCTGAGGGAAAGGAGGAGTGTTTGATTTGGTGCCACTGCGGAGATAGAAGGAACAGGCACGATCCACAGAATAATGACACCAGTGGATGAATTCAGCAAGCAGAGAAAATGTGTCTGCTTGTGAGTGACAGGGCAGATGCATCTCCTTTCTCACAGTTAATGTTGCTGTTACCCAGCGTTTCCATCTCTGCAGCTGACTGAGCAGGTATGCTCCTGAATTTCCTCCCTGGTACCGAAGTGCTTTCCTTCTGAGCTCTGTGAATGAACGTGCTCTGTGAAACATTCACGCTGCTATGCTGGCCAGCACCTCTCTGCTAACATGTTCCTGAGGCTGCTCGCTGACCCCTGCTTATTTCTGCACTCTTTCAAATTTCTTATTCCCAGCGTGTCCAGCACTGAGCCTCCAACAGAGGTTAAACACTGAATAGTAGAAAGATTTCTGAATAGAGCTGGACAAAACACAAAATCAAAAAACACGGGTTGGCCCTGACCCTACATTTGAAATTAGGAGCATCCTGAAGTATAGGAGTCTTGGAAAATGTGTCTCAGTCAGGGAACGAAAATAGTGGCTGATTTTATATGGGTTATATCTCCAGCACTGGTTTCCTATAAATAACTCACAGATGTCATTTGAATTACAGTCTTCTGCAAATAAGGGGGCTGCAGGCATACCCAGAAGCCTGTTAACAAGGAGATGACAAGCTTCAGGCATCTAATTGCTTTAGCTCATCACCAGTAAGACACTAGCAGTCCTACAGCTAATCTGACCAGCAATTGACTGAAAATTGAATCTAAATCAGGAGTTATTTCTTTGACTTCAAAGGCCTGTCCACTTCCAAAAAGAAACCCAAACCCTCTATCTGTTCAGCCAGCTGGTATGTAAGAAACCAAATAGCTTTGGGGATTTTTAGCATATTTTCTTAACACCTATTGTCTGCAGTGAACAGTCCAGGTATATGAAGCTAATTGCATTCCTAAATGCAATGCAGAGTGTCACAAATAATTAAAATATCTTCAAAAAAATTAAATCAAAACCACCAGACTTCACCTTCCAATTTTTTGATGCAGAATAAAGGAACAGGAAGAAGCATGTATGATCTAGTGTTTTGTTATATTATAGTGGCTTTAGCAAGTTGCACTGACATGGGGTATTTGACTGTGTCAGGCAGGATTGACATTTCAAGGGTGTGTGCTCTTTTTTCTAGAAAACACCACTAAAATATTATCCTGAAGCTATGAATCGTAAGAATTGAGTGAATCTTTCTTCTTGCACAGATGCATCAGGGACCTTCTGAAGACAAAAATGTGAAGATTTGAGGCAGGGAGAAAGGGCAAATAACTAACTTTTCTATTTCCATATACTACTGGAGAATATCCAGGTCTGCAACTTCAGCCCTGTCTCTAGGCAAGACCTAGAATCACACACCACATGGGGTTTTCCCCTCATCAGGGCACTTTACCCAAACAAGCGGAGTAGGTAACTGAGGAGTTTTCCCCACAACATGCAGGACCTCCCACCTGGCCCTAAGACTAAGAAAACACTTAGGACATATGATGCTTTGTGAGTATTCCAGTTCTGGTTCTGTGTCAAATGTAGTTCAGTCAATAAGGGGCTAAACCCATGTGCAGACTTCTTAGTATGCCAAAGATGATGTGGTTTGGCAAAATTAGAGCCAGGAATCCTGATGAAAGCAAATAATGTGAAATGCTTTATGACTGGCTTGTGGCACAGCTTGAAGAAACCACTCTTTTTTTTCAGATATCCTCGCAGTCTGGAAACTTTATAATGTGGACACTACTTTATTTAGCTATATCCTGGGCCAGTCAGCACTGGAAAGTAGACTGTGCTCTGTGAAATCTGGGGACCCTCATTCTGCCCAAGCATCTATTTTACCATTCTAGGTCAGTGCTGCAATTGTTGCCCTCCTTTATTTTGAAATGTGACAAATATCCCCAGATAAATCACACGGCATTATTTAGCTACAAAAAGTAGGGCAGATATAGCAGAGTCAGCTATGCACCCAGGTTTATAAAGTGGAATAAGTAAATGCCATGGATGCAGCTTCAGAAGTGACTCTCCACAAATAATTCTGCTGTGATATTCTCAGGTGAGCAGAAAGGTACCAGAGAGGGTCAGAGGGTGTTAAGAGAAGCAAGGGTATGTTCGGCAGCGTTATTCATGGTCTGCTTGTAAGGGTGTCAGTGGGATCACCAAGGGAAGAGGGCACTATCCGCCTCTTTCCCAGTATTTTAAAGTGATAATAAACTCAAGCTCACAGAATTTGCTACTGAAAAAGTTACCAGTTTTGAAACCTTTAAAGACAAATGTTGCAAGTTAGTTTTTACCCATAAGAATAGGAATTACCTGCAGTCTAATCCCTTTGTCCTGGAAATTGCTTCTTTTCATGATGATCTAATGTATTCCTCATTTTCCGCTGTAAGTATCAAATTGGGCATGCCAGCCCAGCAGAATACCAAGCATGTGTCCAATTTAAACATGTAAGTGGTCCAACTGAAATGAATTGGACTTTTCAAACACTTCATGGTTATGTGCTTATGGCCCTGAACCATGAAAGTGTTAGAACTACTTACAAGTATAAGTATTTGCAGGATCTTTTCTTAGTCCACATCTTTCTATCTCCAGCTTTCTCACAAAAAAAGCAGCTTATTGGATATGCTATTTTCCTACTGCTGCAGTATTCTGAAAGCTCAGAGAAATTATGTTACAAACTCATTGAAATCCTTTGTTGCTTTCAGTGACCACATAAGCTCTGCTCTCTATTCACAGTGAGGAGCTAAAATGGTAAACATTCTGCTTCAAAGAAATTAAGATATGTAAACACATTCATTCCCCATCATCAGGCTTAGCCTTTGAACCCAAAGAACATTTTTATATCAATAGAATTGCACAATTGTATGCTTTTCTTTCCAGCAGCACAAACTTACGTTCTATCATTTTCATCATTCTCAAATACACATGGATATTCAGTACAATGTGTTTGGTACACTGCACTGCTCAGAGCACCATTGTTAGCTTCCACTCTAGTAACTGCAGCTTTTTAGAAAAAGGAAAGGACACTGAAGAAACTGGAAATGTTTATAAACAATGGGTATGGTCAAAATACTTTTATATAAAAAAAACCCCAACTTATATTTAGCAAATGTTTCACTTGCTGATAGAAAAGTCTGTCTCAGGGCAATAAGAAAGCAAGAACATTTCTCTCTTTCTTGTAGATTTCAATGGAAAAAAAAGAAAATAAAAGCTTCCTTCAGGATTTTAAAGTTTCTAATAAGAAGTGTTCGAATGTCTATTGTAATTTGAACAAATGTCTTATTGTCTAAATAAAACAGACTCCACAAGAAACTCTTCTGCTATTATGGATTTTTCAAGCATTGAAGGTGGGTATTTTTTCCTGTCTTGGCTGTATCTGTTGTCCTTCCTTCAATATTAATACTGACACTTCTCTATTAACTCATTAAGGGCTTGTGACACTGGATACAAAGACTCCATAATTACTATTCTTGCAATTACACTTGAAGATTTCCACCAAGGCTGAAACTTCTTGTATTAGACACTGTACAGACACAGGAAACAAACAATCCTTGTCCCAGAGAGCATTGTATCTGAAAGGACACAGCCAACAAAGAAAGAACAAAGACTTAAATAGATTTGTTCAAGATCAGAGGGATATTTTTTTTGGCAGAAGAGAGGTCAAACTCGGGTCTGTTGACTTTCCATTAGTTTCTCATCTATGTCTTTATAATCCCATGTAATTAATCTCCATCTATTTAAAAACATTTGCACTCTCAGGTCACATTCATCCAAATGGACAGGTGGCATCTTATGGAATTGTGGACTGCAAGGGCTGGAAAATAAACCAACTATGTAAAGAAAACAAAGAATTATTGAACTATGGCATTGTCCAGCTCAAAGCAGTATATTGGGGTATTATCACCTTATGGGAAAAAAGTTTCACAGGAGAAAACCATCTCTTAAAGAAAAAAAAAAATAAAAATCCTAAATTTATATATATGTCAAAATGTGTTTAGGTGTTGTGCTGCTAATTGCTATCAAGTTGCATTATCATGGTCAGGATCACATAGAGAGAAACCATTCTTCAAGGACGTGGAGTCAACTCCAAATAAATGTGAAGTTTTCAGACTGGTATTCAGAACTAGGAGTTTGCTTTTCTTCAGCTAAATGTTAAATATGACTTTAAACATTTAGTTCACTGTGCTCACCGTTGTTAAGCAGATGGGCTGCAGGTGGTAGGTAGGCTTGTGTAGATCCCTGTATTTGAGACTCTTTATCCACTATCTGTTTGCCAAAGAAACTCAAGATAACACTTTTCAGGAGATAAACCTCTCCACAATTGGGCAATTAACACTATTTGCTTTCAGCAAGGATCTTGCAGCTACAGACCCACATGACCCCACTGTCCCCCAGTTTGTTAGGTGAAAAATGCTGGGAAAGTGCAGTGTGACCTTGAAGAATGACTGGCCTTGAGCACAGCAGCACTTATCTTGTGCCCAGAGCATTTCCTACGTAAGTGCAAAAATTAGAAAAACAAATGGAAATAATAAATAAATGACCCTTTACAATAACGATCCTCTTTCAGCATGAAGATTAAGGCGATGAGTGGTTAGCCATTCTGGCACACCTTGGAAATCCTTGGAATCACAGCTTTCCCATTTCTGATATTATATATGGCTCTGAAATCACTCAGGCAAGTTAGTCTAGGGTATGTCTTCCTTCTCTGGCTTAAAAAGAGTGACTTCCTCCTTCCTTTCTCTTGCTCCTTGTGGTAGGGTAACAAAAAAGTATAGTTTAAACAGTGTTACTTGATTATTTTCTCCAGGGATCTTTTAATGAATGCTTTTACTCAGACAATATTTCCTAATGCAGTCCTGTCTTAAAATACAAAGGCATTACTTCACCAATTAAATATTGTGAGTTACGGTAATGGCATGAACTCTTCTGAGGTTTCTCTTGGCAAGAATTCTGCAGGGTCAAATCAAACCCTACATACAGATACAAGAAAAGAACTGAGTTCAAGTTTGGGTTGCCATGACTAGATAACTCTTCCTCTTTTCCTTGTAGTGATCTGCAAAGCTTTTGTTCTGTTTTGTTTCTTCAGATCATGGGATTTCATTCTTTTTGATGGCACACTCTGTATTCAGTCAGAGGTTGGTAAGATGCATGCAGTTTAATAGCCAGCTACGTGTTGGGATAACATGTTTTGCTGCCAAGGCAACTGAGCATCCAGGAATGCAAAAGGATTTTAAATCGTAGACAATGCTAACAATCTGAAAGAAAAAATTTGGATGCTGAGAGATGTGTCAAGAAGTCATATCCTTTGATGTGCATCATCTTTATATTACCTTCACTTCCTTTTAGTCAGGGTTGGGCTTGAGATCCTTGTTCAGGTCTTGATTTTAACTGGTGCAAATCTTTCATACCAACGAGTACTGGCAGGGTTGTCTTACCACCTCTGGCAGTTTGGCCCATGCTTCCTAACCAGCTCTCCAGATGGGCGCATATAAACACAGTCAACAATAGCCAAGTTGAAAAATGGTAAAGGAACACCAGAAATTATATCAGGAAAGAGGTTTGCAGGAAAATATTATACCAGTTTCCACAACTGGGGCAAAAATACGTAAATTAAAAATGCAATGGAAGAAAAAGGAAAGGTGTGAGATGGTGTAGCTCTGAAGACTTGCCTTAATTTCATCAAAAAATGAAGAGTTACTATGTTTGTTATTGTAGTTCTCGGAAACATCCTCTTAAAGACAGTGATGCTTTATGAGCAAGTAGGATGTAGAGAAGAGTTTTCAGGAGAAATATAGCTAAGAAATTGCAGATTCAATACTTAAATCAATTCTTCAAAGCTGGAAGATAGTATTGAAAAAATAGATGAAGTCTTTCAACTTCGAAGGGAGTCAAAAGCACCTTTCCTGGTGATGACTCTACCAGGCCCTGGAAAAGAAGGACCAGAGGCAAGAATTTCATATTTATTAAAAAAAAAAAAAAAAAAGGAAATGTTAAATGACAGAGATAAGAAGAAGGGGAGTATAATTAATGAAGAGGATGGAGAAATCAGATGCAGGGAATTTGAGGAGAGGGCAAAGAACTGTCGAAGTAGGAAGCCAAAACAATTCACCATAACTGATGTGAAAATTTGTCTGTTGTGGAAAACATGTGCTGAGCCTTAGCAGTAATTCCTTTTTGCTTTGGAAATGCAAAGTGATAAAGAACATAATTATTTCCAAGGGACTATAAAGAGCTCAGTTTGCATTGAATCCTCTTTCCCCTCCAGTGACTCCCCTCAGAATTGCTGTCCAGATCCAGCAACTCAGGCCTCATTCCCTCAGGTGCAGAGTGTTTTAACTGTGAGTGGAAGGTAATATCACCTCTCATGTGGAAGGGAACGTTATACTGGTAAAGACAAAGCAGGAGACAAGGAATGTCATGCACCTTGTCACCCTCTGCTTGGAGTGTACAGTCTTGGGCTTTGTCTTGGCTTTCCTCAGCATAAAGGATGGAACAACCTTTCCAAAATAACAGTCCCACTAAATATCACCCATTACACAGGTTTCTGCATCTGCAGAAACACAGAAAAACTAATAGCACCCAACAAATCAATTTCTTAACTAATTAAGGGAAGGCCCAGAAATACCGCTTCAAGCATTTGGAATGGAGATAGGACCTCCACGACCAAAAAGTATCTCTAAAAAATCAAAGTGCTCTTCCCAGTTTTAGTACCCTCCACAGACATACCTTCTCCTGCTCCATTCCAAGATGCTTCTTTTGTTCTTAACATTTCAAAGATCTGAGGGCTGTGGCTACAATCTGACCCAGCAATGGAGCACATGGTCTTCAGGGGCACTGCAGAAATTCACGAGTTCACGTGATTTGCTGAGTGGTGCTGCCCAACATGTGAAAGTACTGCCTTCGATGTCTCTTCAACCATTCTGCTTGGACTCGGCTTAGCACTTGGACTCCTTCTATCATCAGTGTTTCTTCCTAAACACTATGATGATGCAAAGAACAACAAAATAAAGAACTGGAGTAATGCGACTGGTTGTTTTCCATGCATTTCCAAGTGAAGGGGAAAAAAATGTAATTTTGGCTTGGCACCTTTTTCCCTAACTTCTGCAGCCTTTTCCAACAAGATAATACCACTGCATATGTTAATTCCTGGGGAAGGGTAAATCACTATTTTTTAAGGTCCAAACATGATATTATTTAATGTTATGGGAAAAAAAATCCTTCCAGAGCTCTGGAATGTTTTCCAGAACTCAATAGAAGTACAATGCTTAATTTTGATACACAGGGAAGTGGTATTTATAACAGCCTGGCCAGACTGCAAACAGATGTTGGAAGAAAGTGAATCTATTATTAAATTAATTTTCCTTTTCACTCCCAAGAAACAGTTGAACATAAATCATATATATTTAATAAAAATCTAGTTTGCCAAAATGGTTCAGCACTGAAACTGAATGCAATATGACACTGTCAGAATCTTCTTTTTGTCACAGCTCTGAACATAATTGATTAAATATCCCAGTCCTAAGAGATGCTAGCCAGCGATGTTTTTAGGGAGAAGAGATCATCTAGTATGGGACAACATGAACTTTGTAAGGAGAAAGCAGATGCATCAGCAAAGCTGATACTGACCTATACATATCAGTCAGCTTCCAGTAGATGGACAGGCCCACTGACTAGTCAGTATGGATTGTAGTAAGAAGCATCATAAGAAAGTGGCATGAAAGGGGTGATTTGCTTATTAGCATGGGAAAAGATTTGCCTTAGATCACAGAATCGGAATGACACATGACACTGTGTAGCATTTCTCGGTATTTGGGAAGAAATTCCTTCTGGTGACAAACTAAGCTGCAATTTATCACTTTTATTATTCTTTAAGAGAAAGTGGAAAATACAGGGAAAATTCACAGGTGCTTAAGTATTGATTTTATGCCTATCAGTATCTGATTGTTAGATTATAGCAACACTTTTACTGCAGATGTTCAAGCAATGGTAAAAGAAAATGTAAATAGCATGTTTAGTGAACAACTAACTCACAGAGTTAGAGAAGAAACTAGCAAACCATGAGCCTATATGCTTAGCTGGCACAAACTTGGTGTCAGCTGTGCAGCACACTAAAACATAGAGTCCTAGAATCATTTAAGTCGGAGAAGTTCACTGAGTCCAACCATAAAAAAGATGTGTAACTCAGCCATAGGTAGATAAACATCTGTTACTGTATTACAGCTACTGGTGCCCTGTCTGGGTCATCCTGCATCTTAATAAAAGGCACTGAAGTTGAGGTTTCCCTGAACACCGTATATTGCCTGACATTCCGGGGTAGCAAGTACAAAGTGGGGCTCACACACTGGGCTCTGCTTGAAGTCCACATACACTTAGTTCTAATAAGCAAAACTCAGGCTGGAGTGATGCTTGCATTTTGAAGCGCTGTTTCAGATAGACAATTAAACAGGTGTCTAATGGAAGTACATGCTTAAACCCTAAAATACCAATGGGATGACGACTCATTTACATTTTCACTCAGCCAGACCTTTCAAAACTATTTTGTTGATCTCTTGGATTATGATAGTTTAGGAAGAAGCATGTCTGTAACTAACTGGGGAAACCATGCTGCCTTCTGTAATTTTTTTTATTTGTAATCTGTTTTGTTAGCCGTTCCCTTTAAGATCTGGAAATTCAATTCTAACTGAATTCTTGGAAAGCGATACAATGATTCTGAAGGGCTGTATATAGCTATGCTGTGGGGATGAAAAAAATAAAATTAAAAAAAATCACTTAAAATGTTCTTGGCTAGAAATAAGACAAAAGTGTATTCTGACAAGTAATAAGATTTTAAAGATCACATTTGGGCTGCCAGGAAGGATTTTTATTTTAATGAAGGGATGACTGGGGGCCAAACTCGTTATTTCTACCTTTCTTACAAGTTTGAGCAAAAGCAGTAAGGAAGATAGAAATGGGAAATCCTTTCCCCTCTTTCCTTCCTGCTAGGCAGTGAAGGCTGAGAATTGAGCCCTTGAACCAGCTCTCTCCAACTTTTCTGTTTGCCCCAAGAGCTCAGGCCTTCAGCATCATTATGAAATAGCTGTGAGCTGGAAGCAAGCTCTGGGACTGACACCTGGTGCTCCCATGTCCTCCTCCCTAGCCAGAACACACAGGGCTTTGGAGCCCTGCGGGAACAGGTTTTTCCCAGCCAGCCATGAGCATCCTTGCTCCCATTAAGGCTAAGTTAACATGGCATCACCCACCTGGTGCAGCTCACGTCTCCCTCCTTTGCATCCAATTACCCACAATGCCTTTCCAGTTGTTGTTGAGTTGTTGGGTTTTTGTATTTTTAATTTTTTTAAATTTCTAAGTGCCTGAATTCTGGGAACAAAGTTGAATCTTTAAGCATTGACTGGATTTAGGTATTTTTAATTCCAGCCTCATGCTCGCAGGAACAGTAAGTACAGCCTGTAGGATGTTGCGGTTTGACTGGCACTCAGCTGGAGCGAGTCACTACTGCCTGGATGCTGCTTCTTACACAGATGCCATCCTGGCAGCCCAGAAGTATTTTAGGCAGTATTGATTATGATAATAATGAGCAACAATGGGCAGTTCACAAGTCTGGGAGAGATGATTATATTTTGAAAACAGAAATTTCTTCTCACTGCCATTGATTACTGCTGTTTATCAACTCAGTGTCTAAGACCTAAAATCTGAATAATCCTTGCAGTATTTTAGAAGAAGAAATAATAATAAAAACTTCCTATTCTCTTCAGAAACGTGGGTTTTTATTTTAATAATGTAATGAACCCAGAAAGACTTATGTTCCTATTAGAATATAAAATAAACCAAATGGAACCATTTGTAATCAGGATTTTATCTGAGCAATGTGCTCTCTGTATCACCCACTGCCTGTAAGATTGTGTTCCATTATACTACAGCAGTAATAGGAAAGAAACTAAACTATTTGCATCAACAATAATGCAACCAATTTTCAAGACTTGCATGTCAAAAATCCATTATTCCAGACATGATTACCTGGAACTGCCGATAACAATTGTCACCAATTACACTTTTTTACAACGTAGCAAGATTTTTATTTCTCTGTCTCTGTTCCATCTTTTCTTCCTCTTTCTTTTTGTCTTTCCCTCTCCTCCCCCTCCTCCAAGGGGGTGGGGTAATGTCTCCATAACTTAGATCAGAACATCACATTTAGTACAAGCAGCAGATGTTAATATGGAAAGACAGAACATCTCAATTTTCGCACTGTTAATTCAGCTTACTGAGCCAATTTCACAATTCTCACATTCCTCTAGTCCTAAGAGAAAATGCTAATTTAGATTGTTAAAACTGACACAGGTTAGGGTATAAAGGGTAATTAGCATAAGATCCTACACAGTGTTTTTAGCACCATTAATCAACACCCACCTATGCATACACTTTTTCAGTCAGAAGTGGTGTTGAATAGTTCTGAAAAAAAATCTAAAATATTCTGTACTAGTTAAAAAAAAACCACCACCACCCCCCCCCCAAAAAAAAAACCCACACAAAACCAAAACCCAAAACCCCATAGAATTTGATTGGAAGCATTTTCCAGTGAAAGTACCTAACGTGCATTTAAAACAGCACTTTTATTTACACATGAGAATTATTAAAAGCTCATAAAATAATTCTAGAAAAAATACCTTTATGATTTCTAAAATTGTAGGGGGATCTGCTAAAATGCAGAAATATGTCAAAATGCATTAGCTGTTTTGGGATTTTTTCACTTTCTCATCCAGACCACCGGAAGACTTAGTCAGACTTATATAAAACAGTATAATTCTGCCTTGCACCCCATTTCATTTACACACAAATAGTTCAAGTAAATTAGGTTTTCATTAGTACAGACTGATTTTATTTTCCTTGAAAATATTACTTGGGATGGGAAAATCCACTACAATTTTAGAATACTTGATGTAGAAGTGCATCCTACATAAAACCTATGTTTCAGTTAATGTTAATATGAATTATTTTAAATGATACAAAGTGATCATATGGAAGGAATTCTTAAAGTTAATGAATGAAATAAAGAGACTAGGAATATTAGTTTAAAAAAGTTTGGCAATCTACAATTTGGACAACCTTCTTGTTGATCATTAAATCAGGTTCTATTAAAAAAATGATACTTCCTAAATCAGATAGTCATAGAAAGAAAAAATCCAGCTGCCAAGGACAAGGAGTTCTAGGCATTTTAATGCTAAAGCAGACAAAGTCATGTAATTATTGTCTCTAATTGGCACTTCCACAAGACGTAACATTTTTTACAGTACCCACAGCCAAGTGGCACTTAAAAAGGTGAAAATTATTTCCCGCCTTGGGGGAAAAAAAAAAAAAAAGAAAGAAAGAAAAAAGAAAATCACATGCTTTTCTAATCTGAGCTTTACAGAGGGGAAGACTGGCCAAGCACTTCAAGGACTGAATCAGCAAATCACTTAAGCACATGCTGAATTTTAAGAATGTGCCTATTAACACTTGCCTAAAAGGCTATTTTTATGTATATGACTGACACACTTACATGCTTTTTTGGTTCAGTGTATGTCCAGTTCAGGTGATCATCTTATTCTGTGTGGGATTCAGCTCTGGCTTTTGACAATTAGCTTTGGTTTTGCAGGTGCCTCTATGACAGCTAGAAGAACTTGCTACTTCTGCCCCATACAGTAGAGACACAGGGCTTGATACAGCTGTCTATACACACCTATTGACATTGTATGTAACTCAGACATCTTGACATCCACCTCCTGCTAAAGAGGAGCCTGAGTCTTCTTGTGGTCTCTGTCACATCTGCCAGACCTAAGGAGATCAAGGGATTAATCTGAAGGATTTTAAGTGTCAGTAGATGCCTATTGTAGCAACCAAGTCATTTCCCAATACAGTCAGAAGGGTTTGAATCAGTTATCCATATTTAGATATGTACTGCCAGTTGAGATACCCAAGAGCATCCCACCTGGGTTCCAGCTGCTTCTCCAGGAGGGAAAGATCACTGTATATCTTACATAGGTAAGCACCATGAGGATGCCTTAAATATACTCCAGCATCTCAAATAATTTTAAATACCTCTGTCTGACACTAAATCTAGCTCAAGGAAGATGAAAACTATTCATCTGGCCCCTGTAGTAGAATCCTACGTTTGATGAGCTGAAGAGCTTTACAGGCCCTGTAGACAAAAATAGGTTAGAAACATAATTAATTTCTGAACACTACATACTAGACACCCTATCTCAACCTGTAACTGCAACCAGTCCCTAGAGATACTTTCACTAACCTATGAATAAACATCTGGTGCCACTTGAAATGCCTGGGGCTATCCAAAACATCTGTACAAACCTCACAGATATGATGCAGGACCTAAGGGAGACCTGTGACCTTTTGGATGGTAACAGGAGACTAGCAAAAACGTTCAAGTAAGTGAATTGAATTTAATACTCTATTAACAGGCTTACATAGAAGCTTCTGTTAATGCATTTTGTTAAACAACACCTGGGCAATCAATATCTTTACTTTTATTAATGGTGTGAAATCAGGGAAGGATTCTTAGCCTTAGAAAAGAACTTAATTGCTACAGCGAAATAACAGCAGAAGTAGCTATCTCTTGAAACCAAGTTCTACTGCACAGCTAGCAAAACTGATTAATTAACCCATCACTGCAATAAGATGAAATGCTCGTGTTTGGTTTACAGCAAGTAAAAAGCCATAGAACACTGTTGGCTTTTGTAGAGTTTTGCCATGTGATGTCTCCACCTGGGGTTGCAAACTTTTCATTCACAGGTATCACAGAGCAACTCTCTACATAAACATAATTAACTACTAGTTTGCAAATGGACTGACAGATGAAACTATTCGCCTAAGGTCAGAGAACCATAAGAAAAGAAAAAAAATCTCTGGTTTCCTCTACGGCTTCTTGTATGTTCACATGACGGAAAACAAAGGAACAAACAACTCCAGCTCAAACCAAACAAAAATCTTACTACCACCACCTCATTATGTTAAAATCATTGTTTGCCTTTAACCAGATCTAAATTAATGTTTTACTTAAAGATACAACTGAGTCAACCTGCCTTACTTACTTTCTGTTTGGAAGTCAGTGGACAGATAATATTATCCTATACATGGCTCAAATGAAGACAGGAATGCTGTGGCTGGACAAAACTACAGCTTCTCCTTTTAAAATCAAGCCAGCCTTGTCTGTGCCAGAGGTACTGATACTTTAAGATAGTGACTTCATACCTATGAAGAGAAACTGAACTGTTAAATTTAATAGTGCACAGTCTGCAAAGTTTTCTGGATTCCTGGGTCTGTGCTTCTTCCATTTGAAGAAGTTCATATGAGGAAGCTGCAGACTAGTAACATTCTTGTGATGAAAGATTCTGGTGTATCTTGTACCTGATGGCACATCTTTTTCTCTGGGCACTCTGGATCTCATTCTTTGTCATAGGCTAGGAGCACCTCTGATCATGGGATATAAGTAGGTGAGGACATCAGAAGAAAGATGGTGGCCAGGTATGGGATGCCATCACTGGATATTTTGCTCATAATTCAAACCTTCAAGACGTCTAGGTGTAAAAAATAACTGCCTGTGCATAAAGAGCATAGCAAGAGTAGAATTGACCTAATGTTTCCAGAAAGCATTACAATTTATCAAACAGATTAACCATAGTAGATCATAGTCCAGAAAGTACAATCCACCTTTTCTGCTTTTTGTAAGCTGAGCTAGATTTTCATTAAACCAATATTTCAGGAAAAATAAGCCTAAATACTGTGGACAGGGTTGAAGGTTTCTCTCACTGTTTTTAACCACGGATCCCCTTACCAAAATCCAGAAAAGTTTCTTTCTCAGAAATAATCTGTACTCCAAAAGACTTTTTAACTGTCATATGATTGCTTCCTTCTTTATAAGAAAGCCGTTATTGACCACAGGAAGCACAGCTTCAGAATGGATATTGTCCAAAAGTATGTGATGGAAAGGACATATACTATATACTGGAACCATTTCTGGATATCATTAAGAGGTCTATGCTGTAAGAAAGAACAAAACATCAAACTAATTTACACATCCAAGCTGTTAGTATGACAAATAAAGCCAAAGGGAGGAAATCCACAGTCTCCAAAGGACATCAGATATAACTGGCTATAGAGATTAGACCTACATTTACTTTGGTCTTCATGCACATTGGACCATGCTGGGATTAACAATGAGAAATGGCCAATCTTTTTTTCCTAGTGAACCGTAATTTTTCTGAAAAATAAAGCCTTAAAGGATGAATAAAAAAATCTCTGGAAACTTAGACAAAATCAGTAATTATTTTCAGCCAAAAAGAATGTGAAAAATGAAAGGAAGTCCTTTGAGAATGTCATAGTATTTTATTTCACTATTTAAAAATGAACATTATTACTTTCACCAGAAATAACTGACATCATACTTAGGACCAATATCTTGTACTTAAGCAAATCATCTACGCTGAAAGGAAAAAGATGAAGTAATTACATCAACTAATCTTGGAAACTAACTAACTAAATAAATGTGCTTTTATTGATGAAACACTTGAATAGAGCAGAAATCATTGTTTAATTTTTTAAATTATTTTTCTTGAAACATCTTACTGTACAGAATTTTCCCCCCTTTTTTTTTTTCTTTTCTTGTTTGGCTACCAAACAGAAAAAAACTGAATTATTCACCCAGCTCTAGTGCCAACAAGTATGTCAATTAGTGTTAAGTATTGTAGTTTTTTTATTCAGCCATATGTCCACTTTGGCTAGGATTGAGGCCAGCTGCTAATTTTATGTAAGACATAAACAGCTGCTGGGGAGCAAATCTTGATGTTTGCTTGCCTAAGATTATAACTACATAGTAAAAAGCAAGATTCTTTCTTTAATGATTGTTGCAGGTCAATAATGTCTACCATACTGAACATTTAAAACAAAACCACCTTCTTTCATGGATGTTTTTCTTTTCACTTCCTTCTACATGGCTCAAAAAGGACATAAACATCCACAGGCACATACCTGAGAAACAGGTATTTTTCCTAAAACCCTTCATAAGCAAATACCTGGATCCTACTGTTTCCAGATGGAATATGAAGACACTCAGATTCCTTGAATTGTTCTTCATACCTGCTGTTCTTTTTCCAGGAGAAAGACCTGGAAACAGGTTCCTAAGTGGTTGAAGTATCTGGAAATATTAAGCCATTAGGTAGGTCAATTTGCTTCTAAGCCACCTGCTTGGTGATCTTCTACAGGCATTTCCCCATGCATGTTGTCATACGAATACCATTTATTGTCTTGAAAAACTCATTGTAAATCTATTTAAGCTTGTTTATATAGACTATTAAATTTCAAATGTCTACTTGCTTTTAATGTAGAACTATCTTGGGGCTAATTTCCTACTCTCTGGGAAATTAAAAGCATCTTATAATAAAGTCCCCTTTCTGCAGGAAGGTCAGTGTTTGAGCTTTCAAAATTAACTAGCTACGTAATGGTGTTTGACTTGCATATGTCATAACTAAATGCTTACACATTTGAAGAAATGTAAACTAACCTTATTACCTTTTTTTTTAATTTTTTTTTTTTTTTTTCCTTTTTGATAAACAAGAGAGACCCTGCTCCAGAGCTGTCACTTTTAGGACTACATTGATGTTCTAATTTCTTAAGTATTGATTTGGTGCTTATCTCTGTAAGAAATATATAGAATGATAACCTGGTTGTATTTCACCATATTCTCAGCCTCATGCAAAAGTCAAATCAACTGCCTTTTTCTAAATTACTTCCTCTCTTGATATATGGACCTTATTTATAGCTTCCCTTTGTGCAACCATAACACCATCACACAGGGCTTAGGTTCCGAAAACCGTAGCAATTGCCTGAAGTTGATTTGATGTCTTTTGCCCATCCCTCCCTCAGGTCCCTGAAGACATTTTATTATGAGCCATGACATTATGATGGATGAAATCTGGCATTTTACTGTAGCAATGCTACTCCCATGTGGAAAATAACAGCTTGTTCAAAGCCCATCTTCCAGCAGATTTAGGATATACAGTAAGCCACATCTTCAATCTCTCCCTTCTCTCTACTCTTGCACAGTATCCTTTGCAAACAGCTCCATTTTGTACATCAACCTGTCTCAGTAGCAGATTCTTGCTAATCCTTAACCCTCTGTGAAGATAGCTTGAAGCACACAAACTGCAGTTACATTCTTGCATTCCCAAAACTCTTCTGGACAAGCAACGTATGCAACTACTTCACTGAAAATTATCTGAACAGAAAAGGAATCTAGCTAATATGTGGAATTTGCTGTAAATCATCTCTGACAATATCAAGATCACGGTGAACTCTAAATGTAGTGATACCATGTTACATACAGACACTCTGGCAAAAAATTGTTCTGTCTTCCCTGTTGGATGACCTGAACTAGATAAATGGAAGGTGACTGAAAATGAAGCAAATGCTATTTAAATGTTTTACTCCAATCTTTAAGAAACAGCCATCCAATATGCCAAGTAAAGCACCCAACATTGACCGACTATCAAATATCCTCCTGCATGGGTATCCAAAACTCTTTTGCTCCACACAGTCACCTGGGATAAAAGAAAGCTCACCCAAATGTTGTCATGCCAGTCAGTTAAAGACTAAAGCAATGAGGCAGTTCTTGCAGATGTTTGTGTACTTAATTTATGTGACTGAGGTCCAAGAAAAGCAAAGATGATTTTGACTTTTTGGGTTCTGAAGAAAAGCAAACTCATTTTAGATATTTAGTACATTTTGTTATATATTTATAGCCCTTCATTTGGGAAATCCTATTCTGTCGTCAACAGTTGCAATTCTTTATTTGGTTCATAAGTAAAGATATAATCATACAGAATGGCATTTTTCTTATTATTCCACCTTAAATTTCTATAAGTCTGAAGTGGTCATCTATTCCAGTTGATCAAGACGGATGTTCCATCTGATATATCACAGGATAAGATGAATACTGAAGTTTCTTCACTGGCAACGATGGGAATGCAACATGACTAGTTCAAATGTGGACTTCCCTAATGAAAACTAAATTACATATAAGGAGCTACACCAACCAGAGTTGCCTTGAGAAATGGCCTTCACATGAAATAATATAGTAAGTGTTACAATACAAGAATATCCTAGGGAGCACTGTTTGTCCATTGTACTTTATAAAGCTTTTGTTGATTTGAACAGTACATGGTCATTAATGTTTATTAGGGAGTGCTGTTACCCTTTTCTTTTTTTAAATGGGAGGAGTAGATAGATGCAGGTAAGTATTAAGGAAGTTTTACAAACATTGCTATGCTGAGTATGTGTTTAGCTACCCATGACACTGGCACCTAAAATGTCAAAACCCACCATCTCTCAGTAGTCACACAGTGGTCTTTAGGGGTAAAATGGGTTGTGTGAGGGCTCAGAGGACAATAATAACCCTTACCAACCCTACAGAGGTCTCTGTCCATCACTGCCCATGGCCTACGAGCTGTGGTCATCAGTTCCCTCCTCAGCAATGCCGTTGGGTGCCACCTCCAACTCTACCACAGCCCTGCCCCACACACCAAATTCCTGGTTTCATTTCACTGCCAAAAAGAATTTATGTCCCCCTCCCTTGTGTGCACATCTCAAACCTCATGCTCCAGAAAATGTGGGAAAACAAATGTAGTACACAGTGGCCAAGGACTCAGGGTCTGAATAACCCCTTTAATTGTGAAGAGGATCAAAATTGCCCCCAGTTTTGCATTTGTGCTGCATATTACACTCTGAGCCAGTTATAGACTTCCCAAAACAGTCTTTCTGGACCTTAAACACCTATACATAGCTTTAAGGTGAAAATGAATGTGTATGTGAAGTAGGTATTTATGGCTTTAGTGCTGGAAAAATAAGCTTTCCTTGTCTGTTCTCTGTTGTAATCTATAAACACTGCACAGCCAAATCATTCACCATCATATGTTACTTTAACAGACAATATGACAGTATCTGTAATGAAGCATTGTTGAAGTATTTGTTGATAGCTGATTTTATAAAAAATATATGCCTGAAAAACCTCTGCCATTTATTTCAATCTACCTACTGTTTTTTTTCCTGTTGTCCTTCATGTTTGAATTTGGCTTGAATATTTCATCCTACTCTGTTTTTCTTCTTTTGTTTTGGTTTGTTTTCTTTTTCTCTTTTTTTTTTTTAACTACCTTCTTCAAATTCCTTTGACAACCTGAGAAAGTCTTGCAGCTGAATGCAGTATTAATTATATTTCAAAGCAAACCTTTTATTCATTTGGGGACAATCTGTGAAACAGAAATCTGTGACTGAAGCTGCTGCCAAGCCAATTACTGCAAAATAACTCAAATATGTCTCGACAGATTGCAATTTTTCCTATTGTTAGATTGTTTAGTTTTTAGATCAAAAGGTTATGTTCACTTAAATTAGATCTGCATTTAAATATTCCATAACTTTCACACATGGTGTATCTATAGGTATATATAGACAGTATGCAATGAATAATATGAGTCAAACAACTTCTGTTCAGTTAACAATGGGTATTGTCAGACTCACATTTGTTGACTTTGCACACTATTGTCTGAATTCTCTTAATTCTGATCTTTTCTACTTACACTTTGTAAATAATTTTGGACTTGTTCTTTGCTGCTAGACTTATTCAACCCTTAACAAACTGAAGAATTTCTGTTCAGTAGAGCAAAAAACAAAGAGATTACTTCATACACAGATTGTAACACCACTCCAAATAATCATCCTGATTAAGCTTTCAGATGCTCTTATTGATTATTGAACACCCATGTGCGTTAATTGTATATGGGCCTCCAAAAAATATAGAGCTTCCCATAGCAGTCTAGACAAGCCCTGAAAACTATTAATGGAAGAATTTTGACATTGTTCTCTTCAGTCAAGATACAAAGACCAAAGAATATGCATTTTCTCTTGTTTTTCATTCTGGAAAAGAATAAAACAATATTCTAGCTGCTGCAAAAATTCATTTAGAAGTGAAGGCAAAAATTCCAGAAGTGATGGGCATCCCTAAATGCCTCTGATTTCATTGGATCCAGAGCTGAAAATTACATCTCTCTGTCTCTGCAGAATCCAAATAGAGGTGACAATTGGTTCTGCTAGTAATGAAGCAACTCCAAAACCCCCAAAAGAAATCCTTTGTTTATAATTTTCTCTATTGAAAAATCTTACGAATATTCTTTAAAAAAAAAAAAGAAAAGAAAAAGAAGAATGAGTGGCAAAGAAGCTGTTGTTTAGATGCTAGGCAAAGCCCAACATCTAAACCAGATCTCATCTTGCAGGGGTTCAGCTTTTTCACATGTATTCTGAAGAGTCTTCCTACCACCCTCAGATATTTTAGGGGCTTGAGGAATTCATGTTTATTTATTTTTGGGCTGCTCTGTTTAAAAACTTATCTCACTGAAGCTGATGTCAGCATCATGCTGTCACATATTTCATGGTAAAACCCCTTTACTACAAAGCCCACTACCTGAAGAACTTTATCAAGGAACTCTTGTCCTATTTCATATGGGAACAATTTTTTTTCCTGTGCTCAGGGCAAGACCTGAATCCACAGCCATGCTCAGTGGGGAATGAACCAGTACCTAGTTTGTACTCATCCTGGGACTGTTGACTGACAATGGATCTTGTGCAAGGGAGCTCTCGTAAGAATCATGGAGGAGACTGCGACTATATTTGTTTGCATTTTGTGGGCTGTGATTACTGTTTTTGACTGCTGAAGTATTGACAGCATCACATAATTCTGTTAACCCCACTTCCCACTTCAGCCACCTGGTGTGTTTGGGTTTGTTTTTTTTTACACTTTGGATTATTTGTAGTAGGGTACAGAACTGATAATATGTCTCAATGACTGCACAGGGGCTTAGGTGGGTGGTCTTCAAGGCACTCTATCATTAAAAAAGTTACATAAAATAATTCATCATCATCTCATCTTGGGCAGAAGGTGAGAAAACCTAATTATTTCCAGATAAAAATAAACCAGAAGAAACTAAAAATCTAGAAAATGGAGTTAGTTCATCAACAAGTTAATTCTCTTCGTATTTAAGGTAATTTTGTGATTGCCTCATGATCCAAGAGACTGAGCCACTCAGAGAACTTTGTATAAAAACTCTTGCAAACCCTTGAATGTTGCAACTCAGCATCTGTGTCCTAAACCTGCCAAGTCTAACCTCTGAATGGTCACCAGGCTATTGGCTCCAATACTAAAACATATTGAGGAGGAGTGGAAGAGAGGAAGGCAATCCAGAAATGGGAGAAGCTAGTGCCAAGAAAGTGTCACACAGATATATAGGAGCCAATTACCTTTGTAATTGCATTTTACCAATAAAAGCCAACATTGTGTCCAGATTCCTGTAAGCTCTGCTTGCTTCAGTGACAGTTTACAAGTGTAGTTAATGAGTTAATGTGAAGATACAAAATCTCATTGAAAAAAAATGACTATATTACATGAAAAAGAAGAAAAAATAAGTCATGGATGTAACACGAAGTTGTCAAACTTCACCAGACATCAAAAAGTCCTGTTAACTCCCTTTAGGAGAAGTAGATATGGAGTATCAGCCAGGATAAGTTCTTTATTAACATCTATCTATAGAGCCAGCATGAGGTGGAAATGAAGCTCACCACAGAAAGAGGTCTGTGTTTCAAAGTGGTTTTATTAATGATATCCTTGATAGCCACAAGCAATTTAGTCCAGTCTTCACAAATATAACTCTAGCATTCTTATCAGGAAAACAAATAAATAAAGTGCTGCTGTAAATAGTTCAGATCGGTTAAACAGTCACTGTCAAATATACAACATCAAACTAAAACATCAAGCCCATAGTTAAAATTTTCACATGTGGTACAAATTGCAACAACATACAGAGAGATCTAAGGTTGTCAAAGACAATAATAACAATAGTAGAAAGAATAACCATTTCTAATTCTAAAAGCCAAACCCAGGGTCTGTAATTTTCAGTGAACTACATGTTTGAGCACTTTATTCATGTAAGCTACTTACAAGACCTCCATTATCATACTACCCAAATATACATCTTGTCATATATTTATCTTCAAAAAAGACAGATCTTATTGTTATTATCACTGTTATTATTCCCTTTAGAGACAGTGACTGGGGTATGAAGTCTGAGCTATTTTCCTCAAGGAGGGAAATTAGAAGACAAAATTGAAATAGAATAATAAGCCTGAATTTGTCACTGAAACAGTGAACAGGCACCTTCTTTTACTCAGAAATGCACTCATGGTCTGACTTCAGGCCATTTCAGAGTTTAGTCTGTATTCCCTCTCCAGGGTCGCCCTTCCTCAGTGTTTCAAAAGGACAGTCAGAAAAGGGAGTCACCAGAATCAAAATCCACTTCTGAAGTCATGCAGCAACATTATTTTCTCAAAGGTATGTAAGTTGACTGATTGTTACAGGTGGAAGGCAGAAAAGATACCAGGAAAAAATGAATTTAAATGCTGAGGAACTTGGGAATTTTGTTCACACTGAAAGCAAATGTATAGTGTATTTCCACTATGCACATACATTACTAGATGTAAATTTTCTTTAATTATTCTGTATGTTCAGTCAGGGAAAAGAGACAACTTTTTCAAACATCACATGCAGCTAATATTTAAAAATTAATGTCAGCATGTTTCTAATAACTCTTCAGTCAAAAATTCTTTGACCTACGGTTCCAGAAAGTTCACCTGTAAGAGTTTTTGATTTCAGTTACATATTTGCTTACATTAGATATGCATTTGCACAGACAAACTACCTTTGATCTTGTCAACAACAAAACAAAACACAGGCTAGGATAGCCTCATCCTGTGTGTTCCTGTTATTGTTCCTGTTAATGATGGACAAGACATGCTACAGCAGAAGATAACTTCCATGAACATAAGCAATGACTTGGGAGTCCAGAGATTAGATTTTGCTTTGTCATGTATCTACGTGGCCCTGGGAAAAGCTTACAAGTCTCAACATTGGCTTCTTACAACATGGGCTGTTTGGAGAAAAGATTCTCCCTGGCTTTACATGTGAATCCCTGGACTCAGTGCAGATCTTCATACTGGTTTTGCCAGTTCTGTTAATCTAGACGTCCATATGTGCAGTTAGTCTGCATCCAGGAATGAGAACCATAAACAGACTAACTCATCACCTGCTTGTGTGGGAAAAAATCTTACATAGCCAGACTAGAAAGGAGCCATGACATTCTATTTGTCATCTAGATGAAGGAACCATGAGTGTGGGATCTGACATAAACTGCATCTAGTCTGTGAGATACATTGGATTAACAAAACAATATCTCTGTATTTTGTGTTCTGAATTTTATAAATATGTATGCATTAAAATTTAAGTGGCAAGTTACCTTGTATATTGAAGAGCTACAACGTGTTTTTTGAGATCAGGACCAACACATATGAAGCTTCGATGTAAGGATATTAAGCAGAGCAGAAAGAGAAGAGTCTGTCATTGAGAATAGTCTAAAAAAAGTTTGACCAAGGCAAATACCACAAATCTTCAATTTGATGAGATTCAAGGCATCTTTAACTTTCGTTTTCTGCTGAATGTGATACCACGTTTCCCTGGGAGATATGGACAATTATTATGAAAAATCTTCTTCAAGTAATAGTAAGATAAGAAATAAATAAGTAAACAAACAAACATGTTTGTATCTGGAACTACGATAACTGTTAGCTGAAGTAACTGGGAAAAGTACTTTAAAGGATTTTGATTAACTGTATTAGATGCTTTCTCTAAATATTAAAACTTATCAAATTTAAAAAGCAATTTCTTCCCCCATTCTGCCAAAAAGTCTGTAGTCAATAACAGTTGAGACAGAGTTACACTATTGGTACACGTGTGTATGTGGAGTACAATTTGCATACATAAGCTTATTGAAGCAGCGTTGAGGATATTTCTTTCCCACTGAATTGCAGGTGTTATGTGGGACAGGTTTTACTTAGTTTTCTGGTTTCATTCTCAGATATTCAGTTCTTTCAAAATTAGTTTTTGTGTGTGCACTTACCAAATATGAGGAGATACTGGTCAAGTGGCCCTAAGCCTTCTTCTTCTTTCTTTTATTATCCTATGTAATGGTATTGTCTGAGAGAAATTCTAGTGCTTGGAGTTTAATGAAACCAAGTATTTGGGATCTAATACTCACAATGTTTTGTTTCCACCACTCCCATTGGCTTAACATTATCTTGTATTTTATGTTCTCCAATTTAATAGGCTTAATAATTTCATAGAGTTTATCGCCAGAAGGTACCATTAGATCATCTAGTCTGGCTGCTTGCACATCATAGGCCATTATGTTTCACATGCATGAAGTATTTTAAGCCCAAAGACTAGTTAAAATGAAGCTTTTCAGCCTTCAGAAGACTAAATCATGTGCCACAGGCAGAGAACAGGAGGAAAAATAGTGACAGCTATGTCTGGGTGGCTGTAAACACAGAAAATGGATTATCTAATACTTTAGAGATAAAAAAAAAAAAAAAAAGAACTCTAAACACTGTGAGCTAATTGTGCTTGAGGTGAACAAAGCTTTCTGAATCCCACCCAACTGAAATCCTGAAGCGTGAAGATTAATTGTAGCAAGTTATAATCATTGCTTGACTTTAGACTGACAGGCTGTAAGTCCTGGACAACCTCATGTCTGTGTTGCCCCCAAGGAGCTGTAGAAAGGAAGCAAGTTCAGTTTCAAATATTCACCCCTCCTCATCATGCCTAGCTGTAAGATGGGATAAAGCAACAGGTTTCCCATATAAAGCTCCTGGCTAAATAAGATGGTTTTCAACATCATTGCTATTATCATTGAAAACTGCACAAAAGCTGTGACATCTCATCTCTAAACAGCTGAGGTTCTGTCCTTTGTAGACAGCTTGAGAAAAAGCTGTTCAATGAACATTTTGCCATAGCATTTGAAGTTTCCACGAGCTCTAATTAAAAGACATAAAAATCCTCTTGCCTCTCTGAGGTCTCACTTTCATGGTTCCACAGGAGTGATTTAGAATAATTTTACTTTATAGACTCTATAATAAATAAAGCCAATCTCAAAATCTCAAAACAAAACCATGTGAGGCAAGTAGGTTATAAATCTGGAGAATCTAGTCTGCAAAAGCAATGGAATTTTCATGGCTTTAATGTGTGATTAAATTATTTTTAGCTGAAGGAAAAAATAATCATACAAGACAAATATCAAGCTGCATAAGTAATATACCAAGTGTCTCATTCCAGCCGCATGTCATAAACCACAAAAAAATGCAGTCCCTGCTCTTCGAGTGAATGTCACAAGAACGGGAGAGGGTTGCTAAAATTATTGGCAACCTTGAAAGTTTTAATCCTTCCATCTTCCATTGATAATGTTTAAAACTGCATACGCTGGAAATTATCACTGAAGTGTTATTAACTCTGGAGTGCCAAAGATAATTTTGAATGTATAATCCTCTTCCCAAATAAACTGGCATCCTACAATGTGGTTTTCATTTAGAGAATTAAGTCTTCCAGGCTTTAATATGAGAGTGTTAAAGGATGATAATGTGCAGCCATATCTTTAAATCCAATCCATTTAACTATTCAACAAGCTATTGCCACCTGGTAGAAGAAAAAAATCATCATTTTTCCTTACCCAATAAAATCAAAAACTGTGGTGTCTTTCTTGTTAAGTATATAATACCTTTCTTTTAAGGTATTCTACAATGTAACTGCAGTACTTTTTTCTCTGTATATATCTTTTTTATAATTATTTCTACTCTCATATGCACACCTGCAAAGCTATATCATTTGAGGAGCTAAACTACTCTCTTCCTGTCTTTATAAATTTCTGGCTGAACGCAAAGGGAATTTGGGGAATGAAGAGAACAAAGAAATGCAACTTCACCAAGAATTAAAAAAACAACCTTACATCTGATTTCTCAGTTGCCTACAGTAATTGTATGTTGTTAAAGAACTCTGGTTTCCAGCAAGACAAAGTAATCTTAACACCAGAGATGAGCGTTAATTGTGAAGAGGACAATAGCTGTGGCTGAGGGCACAGACCTGCCCTCTTCAGCCCTGTGTGTGTTATGCAGGCTGTGAGCCAAAGAGAAACAGGCTAAGTGCAGGTGTTGGGGGAGTGGGGAGGCAGCAGGTGGAATGGCTGAGTTTGCTCGTACTCCTAGTGTAGTTCAGCAAAACTATTTCAGTGTTTCTGGTATTTGCTGAAAACTTTGCAAATGTGGAACTTCACATCAAAAGGGAGTGGAGGTATGGAGTAGGGTGGGATGGGGTGAAAATTCTTTTTATAAGCATTCAAATGGCTCACTCCAGTGTTTCTAAAACATTATAGCAGGAGGTGGTGTCGACTGTGTGAAGGAGAAGGTACCTGTGAAAAGGCAGGACACACATTCCAGATAAGGGCAAGAGATCTATGTGATAGCTTGGAAGGGAAAACGTGTCACCAAATGTATCCCAGCACTAATTGTACAGGTATTCTGAGATTATATTTCCTCCATTGCTGCTGTGGAAATGTATCTCCTTGTGAAAATAATTCCATGGACATGGATCAGAGACTGAAACCCTCATATGCCAACAAGCTGCAGACAGGTGACCTATCTAGAAGGGCCAAGGATTTACTGTTACTGTTGATGTATAGTTTCCAGAAAGGATAAGGGATTTTAGTATTAGTTATGTACCATTTGACCCAAACGTAGAGTGTGTTAGATTTCTGTGGTAGGGGGTTTTGGTAGCTGAGGAAGGGTCACAGGGCCTTGTGAGAAGCTTCCAGAAAAGCTCCCATCCCCCAGCTCCATGCTGGACCCACCTCAATCCACAGCTGAGCCAGTCTGAGCCTCTGCAAATTAGCATATTTAAGGGGGGAAAACACAAAAGGAGAATTGGCAGCAGAAGCAGAGATAGAGTGGAGAGAATGAGTTTGAAGAGGGGTGTGGGATGTGGTAACACCAAGGCAGCTACCCAGGTCAGTGCAGAAAGTGAAGAAGGAGCGGCAGAGAAAACGTGTGATGGACTGACCACAACCTCCATTCCCTGTCCCCCTGCGCTGCTTGGGGGGAGAAGGTAGATAAATGGGGAGCAATGCTGCACGGGAGAAGGGAAGGGTGGGAGGGAAGGTTTTTAAGATCTGTTTTGTTACAGCTCTCATAGTCCTACTCTGATTTGATCGGTAACTGTTTGGAGTGATTTTTATTCCCCAAGTTGAGTCTCTTCTGCCTGTGGCCACCATTGATGTTTAATCCCTCCCTGTCCTTGCCTCAGTCCAGGAACCCTTTTCTTGTCTTTTCTCCTCCACTCCCCGGTGGGGAAGAGGGGTGAGCGATCAGCCTCGTGGTCTGTTGTTGCTGGCTGGTCCTGCACTGTGCCATAGAGATACCCATCTTGTTGGAGTGACTCAGTTTGATACTGCTGCTCTGAATCAGGCAAAACCAGGCAAGAATTGAAGTTATAAGAACCCCCAGATGGTATGTGAGTGATTAAACTGTGAATCAATGCACCCATTTTGTTAGAAGAATTTTTTAAGGGTTTAGCCTTGATTGGCACATTTGCTATTTAAAAATAGCTTGGAAAAGAAAACAATGTTTTATATGATCCAAAACAAAGTAGGATGATAAGTAAAATAGCAACAACAACAATTTGGTCAATCTGGAACAATTTGCTATGATTAGGCCAAGAAGGCAGAATCAAAATGATATATGTAGCTCTATACATGAAGCCCCAACCGTTTACAAGGGTAATACTTCTGGTGGTAACACAAGTTATACACACAACTGCTAGATCTTTTCTTAAGGTCAGAGTCTGGATCAATCTTTTCTCAGCTACTTGTTAACGACACGTGTACTGTGGGTAAATATCACTCTCAGTTCAGAGGCCATTGATATTTAGTCTCTGTGCTGTATGTGGAAATCCTGGGGATGAAACCTCATGCAATCGGCTGCTGTTAGGAAATGGGAGGTTAGAAATTGAAAACTTATCAACAAGTAGTTACCTGACCTAAACACTACTGTGTCTTCTTATGGTATCTCAAGTTCACCTTCTATCCAGCTTCCTTACTCCAATTGTGATATATTGGCAGCTGGATTGATCTCAACCAAGCATCTAAAGCATCAAAAAATGTTCAGGGTCTAGGGTTGAATTCATCTGGACAAATGTTGAAATGTCTGCACTGTAGTGCAGTAGCTAAAGGAGGTGATAGGGATCATGGTCTAAATTTCTTTCCACTGGTTTTACGAAGAGATGAAGAGGACTGGATCAGATAGAGACATTTATATTGCAGTTGCCTAAAGTAATGTAAAACATTCCTACTGTTAATCATCACCTTTAATTACATATCAGCCACTGACTTTTTGAACATAATTTGATAATTACGTTAAGGCATCCTGTGGTCCCTGGAGATCATGAAAGTTTTCATAATTGCTTTAGGAAAAATATACTTTCATTGTCCAAAAAAAATCAGTGAAATAGATTTTGGTTAAAGTTTCCTCCTAAAATTGTCTTTCTGCATGAAAAAAAAATACAGAAAGATGTGGATTATCAGGTGGCTCTGGAAAAAATATAGGTAGATGATTTAACACTTTCAGGAAGTGGGTTTTTAAAAAATATTTCAGCTGAATTTGGTGAAAAAATATTCATGCAATAAATGGACAAAATAATGATTCAGAAGAATTATTAAAATTCAAAGAAACAGTAGACAATATATTAATCATGGAGAAGTAAGTAAAGACAACAACTTTTATTAGAGTAATTAGTGTAGACAAGAAAGTACGCATATTTTTGAACACAGAAGAGAAGTAGTGGGTTTTAAAGCGGAATTAAAACTGAAAGCAAATTATTAGCTTAATTAGATAAGTATTAGGCCATATCTCTAGAAAAGGTGATTGGTACCTAGGAATAGAAGGGATGTTGCAGAAGAACATTCAGATATTGATGACCAATGGGAGGCACATTATAACGTATCGCAGAATCAAGACTCTGACTGAATCCGGGTTTTGTTAACCAACTATGTCTCAGATTTTAATTGAGTTTCAGCTTTAAAAGGCTTTTGTAAGTTTCTTTTGATGATCAGGCTTGAAATAGTAGTGAGTAACTGTTTTGTAGGAGAAAATCACCTCTGATCTTGGAGATTCTTTGTCCATTGCTTGTTGTCTGCATAGTTCATTCTTATGCTTTCATAGGATCATAGAATGGTTTGGGTTGGAAGGGACCTTAAAGACCCCCTAGTTCCAACCCCCCTGCCATGGGCAGGGACACCTTCCACTAGACCAGGTTGCTCCAAGCCTCATCCAGCCTGGCCTTGAACACTTCCAGGGATGGGGCATCCACAACATCTCTGGGCAACCTGTTCCAGTGCCTCACCACACTCTCTGTGAAGAATTTCTTCCTGATTTCTTCTTCATTTCACAAGTAGGACATTTAGTGAGCTTCATGAAGTGTAATATGTGCTGCAAAAAGACAAGTGAAAGATCAGAGGTTTGTTGAGTCCATTGTGGGAATATTTACTGTAGTTGTAGTGGAAGCACATTGGTAAGTTTTAAACTTTTCCTTGGTTATGATCTAAATCTTCGTCATGTTTTTGGCCTACAAGGGGTTTTCTTCTGATGATCTTAGTGATTTGCAGAATGTGAATGGCTGAAAGAGTTTTGAGTATGATCTTCCAATAGAAGTTTAATGTGTAATTAAACAAGTCATTTAATCATATTGTTCATCGATTTCCCACATGGTTTTCATGGCAGGGTGACCTGTAACACATTGTGTCTACAATGTGTGGAAGTAATTCTTGTGATGTATTTAAATGTTTCTTTCAAAAGAATTTATTCCTCTGGAAAAGCGCCTTGTTGGATAAAATTTCTCTTTTAATTATTAAGATAGGTATCCTGAGCGTTCTCCTCAAAGTAAATATATTGGTGTCCAAGGGCATGACTAGCTAACATAATTTTTATTGATGTATTTTGGATGGTTACTGTGTTCATGAAAACAGATGAGGTGGTTTGCAGGCTTTCTGTAGGTTATAGTTGGTAGTTTGTTGATTTTGATTTTGTCTTTAGTATCTAAAAAAAAAAAAATAAAGATTATATTGGAGGATTCCAGAAAATGAGTAATGGAATGATGTTTGTTATTGAAAAGTGGTGAAAATTAGTGAGAAAATCCAGATTTCTAGGACAGGTGATAAATACATAATCTTTTTATTTTAGATACAGCATAAACTTCACTGAATTATTACTACAAAGAAATCTTTAGCTGCATTTATCTCCATTTAAAAAACTTCTTTCAGATTAGTAATATAAACCATGATTATAAACTGATTGACAATCCGTATTAAAAAAAAAAAGGCATTAGACAGCCATAAAGTGTAGAAAATAAAGAAATATTCCATGACTGCTAAGAATAGCAATTCTTAGCACTTCTGCTTCAGCATCTTTCTATGCAATATAGAGCAAGCTAATTTTTGTCTCTGTTCATAATGACAAAAGTGATTCTCTGGTCCAATTTTGAATGTTCTACCCTAATGGGGCAGATTTATTGCAAATAGCAGAAAATCAGTCCAAGCAGCACCTGAATGTGAATACAAGTAAGGTGTCCACACTGATGCACTACCCTCAGGATGCGACTTTCCCTGGGATTATATTTATGCTTTTATATGCATGTTAAATAGTGTGAGATCCCAGCGGGTATGTTTAAACATCAGGCAGAGACATTCATCAGTCAGGGATATTAACAGAGGGGACCTGATTATCAGAGCCTGAGTTCTTGAAACAGGCTGGCTACAGCAATTAATATTCTTATATGCTGTTTGAAGAATTTAACATTAAATGAAGTTTGTCACCCACCTCCAGACATATGGATAAATCATGTACAGATTTAAAAAAAATAAAAAGTTCAATCACAGCAGGAGGAAAATATGTAGCAAATGAAAAACTGAATGCTGAAAGAGAAAAATCAGTTATTTTCTTTCCCATCCTCTTTAGATGAAATCTAGTCCTAGATAAGCAGTTCATGATAATTTCTGCTTTTGATTTCTGTTTGCTTCTTTTTCACCTACCTTAGCAAATTTGGACAATATACTCTTTCGGTTGAACAGTATGAGTGAAGGAAATTATGAATGCTCAGGATCACATAAAATCTTGTGAGCTTTACAGCCTTATCAAAGATACAAACATGTTCAGACTTCTGCAGGCACAGGGATGTCTTACAGCCAAGGTTAAATGTGCCTAACTCCTAAGTAAATGGTTGGTGATGGTGTGTCTTTGGTGATTGTGGTTTTTTGGGTTTTTTTGCCTTAGAAGTGCCTGTAACAGAACTTTTGCTTGACCCAAAATGCAAATGAAACTTTTATTTCAGCAATAAACCCTTCCCTCCTCCCATGCTCCCCCAAATTCTACACTTAGATAATTTTGTTGTTGTTGTTGCTTTTACAGTACTGTTTCTACCATCATTGTTTTCCCCAATTTGGCAGCCAACTCCGAAAATATCAATTTTTCACAAAGGCTGACTTAAGAATATAAGTTGGCGCTGGGCTATAACCAAACACAGGTCTCTCGATATGTCAGCCTTGGAGCATGCTCAGAAAAGATCTCTCCTCTACAACTCCACCAGCCTGTCCATCCTTTATTGCTTGTGCAACAAGGGTGACAACATGTGTCAGGCCTGGTGGGAGCTGATCCTTGCGGCAGACACGCAGTCAGCTATAGCCTGCTGTCAATTTTACCTGCTGGCACCTCCTCCCGGAGGCCTGAGTCTGCCAGAGTTCACAAAAACGAGGACAAACAGTGCTGATTTGTGTGTGTGGTGTGTTGTTGTTGTTTTTTTTTTAATAAAGCAATTCAGGTGCTCAGAAAACAGGTTGAGCTGGGAGAGAAGGCAGATGACAAGTGATAAGGGGCCACCTGTGAAAAGAGATTTTTGTCTTGCTATTTGCACATACAAGTGAAATTCACTGTTAAATGGAGGCAGACGAGGAGAACGCGGAGAAAATAAACTCTCTTGTTTATACTTTGTGTAAGACAATTTTGTGATCTCAGGTGTCAGATGTTAAACTGGGTTTGCAAGCTATTAGGAAGACAATATTCACACATCCTCTTCCCTAAAGGAGTGGTCCACCGGGTTATTAGCCAATGTAAAGATTTCTTCTTTCTTTTGCAACCCTCGTTTGAAATCTTCCAGAAGTGGGATATTGGCTTTAATGAGTCAGGCAGTTACTTGAACCTAGCTAATTTTGTGTCCCCCTTGATGATAACAGGTGGGGGGGGACTGTATAAAATATCTTTGGTCATTATTAACTTGGTATAACTTTTGATTCTGCTGTGTGTTGATGAGAAATCTGACACCATCTCTGGGGGGAAAAAAATCTGAGGTCCTGTTCCAAGAAACTTTTTTTTAAGACAGAAAAAAAAAAAGGAGGAAGATGTTCTGCACAAAATATGCCTTAGCACCTTAGGCATTGCAAGGATCACTAGCCAATGTGCTGAGGAATAGCATAGCAACCGTCACTAGGGAAAATGTCAAAACTCTGAGACATGCAAAAAAGAAAAAAAGGCAGGCAACTGGGGGAAGTTCCAGCGTTCTTTAGATCTCTGAGAAATTATTTAATTCCCACCTCTGGCAGATAAAATACAGTTAAACTTCATTGAATCCAACAACATAAAAAAAGGGAAAAATATCTTGTATGTTTTAAAATATATAAAGTAATTCATCACATTTTGCAGAGAGGAATGCAAACTTTGCTAAGAGAAAAAGTGAAAACGTGCATTTTGGTGTATAATGCAAAAAATATGCTGGTTGTCATCAATAATGTATTTATTTTCTAAATCCTAGATCTTCTTTTAGCACCTCAGGTCTCCAAAACAAGACTAAGAACCATTTGTTCCTCATTAATAACTACAAAGCTTAATTCGTCTACTGTTTAAAACAGACACTGCAGAGTGATTTTTTTTTTTTAATTGTTTTTTGGTCATACAACACACAATATTTGGTGTTCTCCTTTCAGTCCTTGCTCAGGGGACAATGTGAATAATTTCATCTTTTACTTTAAAAGATTGTTTTTAAACAAGTACCAAATATACACCATCACAGCATCCTAAAGAGAAAGCAGCCTATATGAACACCACAGAGGCAAAAATGTGAAGACATGCATCAAGTGTTGAACTATACAATCAGGTGTTTTATGGCTTTTTCTTTCTTTTGCCCATGATTTATGTATCTGTCTGCTCTGCAGCCTTTTTTCAAGGTGACTGACACCTTCATCTCAAATCTGACTTCTCACCTGTTCCTCTCCGACAATTCTGTAGTTAGGGTCATCTCTAAGAAGTGGAAGATAGGACCTCAAGTCTTGTTAGACCAAAAGGGCACTCAGATGCTGATTTCTTCATCCTTCAAAAAATACTCTTACTGAATATATCTTCAAAACTATAACCATTATTTGGTTGTGCCCTGTTGAGTGAGGACATGCAACTCTGTTGTTAGTAGATCACAATGATCAATATAAATCCAATATGATCATGAGGGTTGTTTTTGTGTTGTGGGTTTTTTTTTTTTTTTATCCTTAGTGGGCTGGAAAGATCTGTTCCTGATGGTTCTTCTCAGCAAACTCAACTTACTTGGCATATAGGAGCCTTGCATTTATTTTTCTAAGCAATAATTAACTATATAACAAGCTAAGACCAGGAGCTTTTTTTTTTCTTTTTTTTTTTTAAAGACATTAGGGTACCCGAAGTAGGTGCTTTGACGCTGCTCCATTGCTCTAGCACGAAGAGATTTAAAAACTGAGAACAATTCTCATTTCTCAACTCCAAGAATATTTTCCCTTTTTTTGCTGAAGAAAAATGTGGACATATTGAAAGTGTTATGCATTTTCTTCTTCATTCAATCACTGTCTTATAATTATTTTCTTCCCTCTTGAATCATTGTCTACAGAGCTTTAACAGTGTGTTATTTAGCTGTGTTAAAAATCTTGAGATAGAGTACTCAGGACAGAAAAGATTAGTAGGACTCTGAAGTTTTAAACTCTTTCATTTTGGATACAATGTTAAACTGCTGGAAACAAAAGTCTCTGGAAAAATAGTTTGTCATTAAAAAAAGTAGTAGCAAAAAGGAGGAAAAAAAAATGCCCAAAAAACCCATGTGGACAGGTACAAAAATATAAGGAAAAACTCACTTTTTAAAATTTAAAAATGTAGACTATAATTAGTTGGAAAGAATCAGGAAAGAGTTGGCCTTAAAAAGATGTCTCTTGAGAATATCTCCTAATACAGCAGATGATAGAGTTAAAATAATACCAGTCATGTTCCTTTCTTTTTAATATACCATTTCTCTAGTAAAAATACTATTTCTCCTAATAAACTTTTTTTTGTACTTTGCAATCTCCAGACTCATAGCAGACATAGTATGAAATAGTTCAGTTTACCAAAGCTTATCTTCTGGATGTCTGTATGTTTATTAATACTTTGCAGGTCACAAGATTTTGTCCAATTTGGTTAGAGAAAAGCTGTAAAATACTTACTAAAGAAAAAAAAAATGCAGGCCAAATACAGTTCTCCTCAATCTTTAACTGTGTGAGTGTTTTAAAATCAACACAGATTAGAACAATGAGAAGATTTGTGAGCAAGCAGTCTTGCTATGATTGAGCTGTTCAAAATTTTGCAAATTAAGAAAAACTTGTTCTCTTGTTACAGTCCTGTTGCATGGATTATCCTGGGAAGTCAAAAGAGAGCAAGTTTGGAACAGACCATGCAGCATATGACCAATCTGGGTAATTCACTGCAACTGGAAATCATTGAGACAAATTCTGTGACTGCATCTAATAAGGAACTCAATAATTTTATAGCCATTAGCACTGCAAACTAAGTCTGTAAGGAATGGTAATCAAACTAATTGCCCAGCAGGTCAGAAAATTATGTGTTGCTCCTATGTTACACAAATGGTTAGGTGTTCTCTGAATTTTGACCCCTTTCCCTGAAACAAGGGAAGCCCTATACCTCAATGAACCTTCGTTGTTGGATGGAGCAAAGAAGAAATCCAGCATTTCAAGTGATGCGATAAATGTTGCATTAACATAGAACTCATTTTCCTGGGCAAGTCCATTATGTAACATATAATATCTTTCCACTGCGTTGTATTCCTAAGTAACTTAAATGAGAACTGTGCCTGGAAGAAATTAAAAGAACCAAGGAATAATATTTCAGGGTGGTTGGCAGAAACTTAGCTACACAGGTGACTTTTTTTCCATTTATTACCCTTGGTGATTAAAATCAGAGATGGTGATCTGACCTCAGCTTTTCAGGATGAAGCTGTTATGACAGTTAACTGGGAAAAGAGAAGGACATGTCAGGACGGATCCCCATCTCTATACAAAAACATGTATTAGAGGCTGATTCCTATTTTTCTTTATTAAAAGACACAAAGAACAAAAGAAGGGAGAAAGCCTCTTGCCTTAACGCTAGGATGCCTCTATTTCATTGTTTGCCTACAGGGCTGCCCTGAATCCTTGATCCCATTCCATCATAATACAAGCAGCAATCATTTTTTTCTTCGAAGTATGAAGTGTGGCCACTTACGGGGAAGAATAAAAGGAAAGGATATGCTTCTCCTAGCTCAGAAGGTCTTTACTAGGAAAAAACACCCATTTGGGGGAGATTTGCAAGGACACATTTAAGTAGTGGTTATCAGGAGCTGGGAGGGTCTGTGAGAGAAAGGTCAAGTCTATACATATCCTAAGCATTTGCTACTTGCTGTTGCCAGGCAAAGGTTAGCAGGCTAAATGAACCTTATGTCTAACCCCATGTGGTATTTTTTGTGTTCTTATCTGAACTCCTGTCATGCTGAGCAGAGCAGCTCACACCTGACATTTTTCTCTTTATGGCCTTTTAAGCCAGTAAGTCTGATTGGTATAGCATCCTTAGGGAGTGGGAAGACACCGGGCAGGGGGGAGAAGAGGGGAGGCATTTGTAAGTCAGGAAAAGGATCTCTCTTCCTCATAGGCTTTCAGTCATCTGCATGGCTGTTCCTCTCCATCCTTCCTCTCGGTGACTAGAATCTGAGGTGACAATTTGACCCTCAGTCTTCAAGACCAGCAGTTTTGGTGGCTGCCCATAAAAAAAACCCAAACCAAACCCACCAAATACCCACCCTCTCTTTGTTAATGAAACGTTAAAATCTAAAATTTTAATCACATGTCAGGACACTCAAGGTTGCCACAGCAACATTGCAATAAAGCTCTTTGTGCATAGCAGTTAGTGAAATGCACATTTTAATTAAATTGTTTCATTATCTTACAGTTTTCATCCCCCCAAATTCTGTTCTCTCCTCGACCATCTTGGAATTGTCATTCAAATGAGGGGAAGCACAAGAGCCGTGGTGGCAGAGCCAGGCACTGCATTGCTGCATACAGGGTCTGAGTTGGGGTCATGGTGATAGAGGCCAGTGCAATTCCCATGAACTTTGCTTTCCACCTGGGCAGGTCTCTAAAATCATCATAAGATGGCAGAAACACAGGATTTACTAGAGTCTAAGTGGAAAAAAGAAAACAAATTCTATCCTGCTTTCTTCTATAAAGGATTTTTCAGTAACCACCTTCTAACACAGAAGTAGGGATGCTTTGGGAACACAAAGTGTGGAAAGGTGCTGGAGTACTTGGCAGAGAGAAAGGGGGAATGACTTTCCAGGAAGCAACATCATCCAGTGGTTAGATGATCATAAGTGGTAATATGGTTCACTGGTAACATTGTCATGTGTCAACAGATCTGTCTCAAAAGAAAAAGGTTAAGGGGTGATACTGATACTTATAAACTGCAGAATGATCTATGCTGCTCAGTTTTTATAGATTAAGTGCTTTGGGGTCCTCAATGAGAAATTCTTAAAAAAATGACTCATTAGCATAGCAAGGTGATTTTGCCTGGTTCTTCCTGCAAGGCAGGTGTCACTTCATGTCCTCCCTCATCTCTGCAGCATCTCCCTGCTTGGATGGTACCTACGTTGCTTTCCCATCCCTTGGTGAATTGCGGTGTCCCATGCCAGCAGCAGTAGGTTAGCACCTGCCTCAGTCCCAACATCGTTAGAGCAGCAAGACGTGGTAAGCACTGGCCATTCAGCAGCCCTTCAGCATTCATCTTCCCCCTTCCCCCTCTTCATTTTCCAATCTGAGGTCAGAGCCTCCTGCTCTGTGGGCAGTAGCAACGATGGCAGAGCAGCCCTTTAAAAGACCGCAAGCGAAGCAGGTTTGACGTGGACTCATGGGGAAGGAGCCAACAGAAATGAGAAGAGGCAGCCAAAGGTCGCTCTGGCCTGCCAGCTGTAAAAACAATCCAAGTGACATGGCAATAAAATCCAGGCTTGGGAGCAACCTCCTCTAGCTCTTAACGGTGTACTCGCTTACCCCTCCCCACTCCCGCCTGCTGCCTGCATAATGCCAGCGCGGAAGGGTAAGGCAGCCAGCGGGAGGTATAAGGCAGGGAGCAAGGGTTGCACAGAGGGAGAGGAAGCTCTGTCTGGCAAAGGCCAATGATGATGGGGGGCAGCCACTGCAGGCCGTTGAGATCGAGCTTTTTAAGTACATTTCAGCATAGCACGTTTGCTCCTAAGAAATCTAATATCCTTTGGGTCAGTGCAGGCCAACTGTTAGATATAAAGAATTCATAGCACTTGCAATCCCCAGATGAACCATTTTCAATTCTTCATGTTTCTGAAAAACCGTTGTGTCGATCTATCAGCGGTGGCTGTGCTGCATAACGAGGGCCGTCTCCTGCCTTAATGCCAAAGTGTAAATATTGCATTGCAGCAAGCAGCAGTAGATAATGCATAATAATGAGCTGGGTTTGTTTTGTGATGTGCTACCCAGAGCCCTTGAAAACAATGCATCAGCTTAAAAAAAAAAAAATCAGGGAGAGAGATGTATTTTCTCCAGAAAAAGAAAATAGCCTTTGTCCTAGATGTAGAAGTGAAATAATCGTTTACAATTCTGAAAAATAGATGACATGGTCAGAAACATGAAGACAAGGATAAAAGACCAATTCTGATCTGATGAGCCATTGGAATCATCAGTATAAATTCACTTAAACACCAGCAGAGCTCTAAGCAGAGTTGAATTTTCATGCTGGAAAGATGGATGTTTTCATATAGTGTCCTCGTTCTTATTTAATGGGACAGGAATTCTAGTCTCAGCACATGATTAAACATGATGAAAAGAAATATTGTTTGAGCCAATAGTAATCAAGTGCTAGTTTCATGATTTTCATAGTTAATTTTTCCAGTTCTCATCAGTAATGCATTTTTCCTCTCTCAAAAGGCAAGGTATAGCACTTTAATGGCTGTCAATCATCTCGCATTTTAAGCTGCAAGCACTTTAGGAATTACTGAACCAGTGTTTGGCAGAGGCTAACAAAATCACATCAATGCAGTGTGAAGAATCTGATTCATGTGTCTCCATCCAAGAATTTTAACAATGTGGGCCAGGCAAAATGAAGGGCAGTTTACTCTCAATGCATATTATGTTAAAGGGTTTGTGGCAGAAAACAAGCCAGTGGCTAATATTTAGGTTTCTCACTGTCGAAGGGATGTGATGTTTGCAGGTACTTACATGATTCCCACCCAGTTCCTGAACAGTCTCTTAGAAGTCCCTTGTCTGTACAGCTCTTAGCAACTCAGATGGGACTGAATATTGACAAGTTGCTGAATATCATCAGTTTTCATCCTAAGCAGTGAGAACTGATGGAGCTCGACGTCTTTCAGGATTGAATTCTGAAGGTGCCAGTAGTTTTATAATTCAACCCACTAAGAAACAGGCTGAAAAACTATTTCATATAGATCAACACACAGACTAGGCAGCAATACCTCTTACTCGTAGCAAGGCGAGGACCTAGATGCCAAAGGCACTGCGGTATGTATTTCTTCACAGGCTGTCATAACGCTGTTTCCAGGTGTTTATTCCGTTCTGTGGTATCTAAGAGAATAAGAATTTGTTAGGTAGGCCAATCCTCAAAGATTTTTTTTAATTAACTTTACACTGAAGAAAAATATCTGTACTAACCCAGTCCAATCCCAGGAAAGCCTAGGAAGTCCAGTAGTACCTAAATATTTGAAATATTTGTGCTAAGTTTGGGATTTGTCTCATCTACACTTAACCAACTAAGATTTAGCCCCCGAGGCTTTACGAGTCATCTAGGTTTCATCAATAGTACATGGCAATAAGTATATCAAGGGCAAAGATCTCTTTCTTTTGACTGTACAGAGGTCTCAGAAATCTACTTTAGGCCAATAATAAATCAGCTAATCACACTATAAAATTCTTCTGCACCTCATTTTAAACTTTCACCATTGATTTTTTTTTTTTTTCTTTTTCCCCAGGACATGCTAAATAAGAATACAATGGAGTAAGAACACCTAGGAGTTTACTTAGCATTAGCAATGAAGCTGAGCCCAAGGAGCAGGTCATACTCACCAGGAATTCAATGGAGATAAAGAAGTTTGTTTCCAAAAATGATGCAGTTAGAGCCATGACTTCAGAAAGGTAGCAACAAATATGTAACATTTAATGCAAGATGCTTTAAAAGCATAAAACTAGAGAACAAAGTGATTGTGTGTTGTTGGGAAGCCTGACAATAGAATGCAGGGACTTCCTGGGCATATAGATTAATCTGTATCTAGACGAAGTGGTAAAGAAACAGGAATGATTAAAAACAAGCAATAACAAAGAAAACCAACCAAAACCAAAAAAAATCACACACCCACCAAAAGTAATCCACGTATAACTGAATATCATATTTCCTGTTTCCTATTTCTCACTCTGAAAGAAATGGGGAAAAAAAAAGACTCCTTGAGCTCAGTTTCTGTCACTAACCATTATTTTGTAAGAAATCCAAAAACTTAACAGGCTCTATCTTAGAAATAATTATGTTGATTGTTTATAGTACTTTTCTTATAAATTAAGGATAGACAGCTTAAAAAGTAAAAGAACACAAGTCAAGGCTGATGCAATTTTTTTATTATGTGAGTAATTCTGTTCAGTGTCTTCAGCTGTAAGAGTGTATAATCACTTAAATATAGAATATCTTTTACCTAACAGTGGCAGAGTTACTCCATCACCTCCCTTATATCCCTGTTTACTTTTTATTATGTGAATTTTCATATAACAGAGAACAGCTAGTACATATAAGCTACATCCTTTCTAGTGCATTCCTTTGAGCTAAAATGGAATGAAGTTCACACTCCATCCTGCATCCTAATTCAGTGCTTAACCAGCTCAGAGAATGTACTTACAGTATCAGAATTTAGCTATCATCTTTATTCTGCTAAGTTTTGGAAACAACTATTTTAGGTCCTGAATACTTTTCAAAGACCTTCCCATAGCTAAAAGCACAGACAGCTTTCAGATACAATGTGAATATGGAAAGCAGTTCTTCAACTCTACTAAGGGTAAGCAGGCATTTTATTATCCATTGATCCATATAGATTCTGTGAATTACCAAATCAGCTCCCTGAATTCTCACTTAAGATGTTTTTTTTTTGACAAAAAAACCCTAATCTTATTCACTGTAACTAACGTAGAGATACCTGATGTCACTGATACAGATTTTTAAGTTATCCATCACTAGCTTTATAAAAACTACAATTTCTGTGCCTTAATATCATTCTAGTGTTAATTTTAGAGTAAGAAGAAAATTATTACAGTAAACAGTCTCCTGTGATTTCCACTGGTGAAAATGTAAGTGCTAGTAAATTGGCAACATTTTCAACTTGTCTGAGAACTTACATAGACATTTACTTCTGTGTTTAAAGTGTTCTGTATTTTGTCCAGTGACTGTTGCTGTGAGTTTAAGGCTTACATAAATTCACATATGCCTTTTAAGACAAAGTAGACCTTGGAAATGCTAAGCATCCATAGAAGCTAATGCGTCCTGTTTAATACAGTGGTAAGTGTTCATCTGGGAGACTACACATCATTTACATGACTTAGGATTGGCTTCTGCATTAAAATAGAAGACAGTTTACTGCTGGATTCTACAAAAATACTGAAGTTTTGTGATCAAAACATAGGCTTAGAAGCCAAGAAATCTTCAGTTTTATTATCAGTTCAGCTAGTGACTCCCAGGGTGGCCACAGGAGTTTAATACATCTCTCTCCGTCTTTCTTTGTATATCTGATATTTATTGTAGTACACTGAGAAATAATTAAAATTCAGGGTACATTTGCTTTCTCCTGTACATTTCTTGGACAAAATATATAAATCTGTTTTGTCCAAGACAAAATTGAAAAACAAAGAAAAGCAATAGTAAAATACTTTGTGTAAGGGATATTTTAACATAGACCTTACACTTATCAGAAAAAATGGCTCTTACATTTACTTTAAGCAAAAAATACAAAGGAAAATTAATCAGAATGAAGCCTTTTTTGAGAAAAAAATTATTAATTAAAACAAGAACTTTTCCATTAATTAGTGTTAGTGTTTGAATTCCAGAGCACCTTCTAGCAGGTATCCATTTTTAAATTTCACCAAATTATTTTGTTGCTGACACATTGGTTTTACCTTTCATTCTTGTTCTGACTGGGAGGAATGAAAGATATATTACTGTGCAAATTATCTATTAAAAAGGTATATTTAGTTAGTCATAAAACATAGACCAAACAGTGCTTATTAGTTAAATTTTTAGGTGGCAATGCTGTTTTATATTTAGCATCTGCAGATGCAAAAGTTATGGCTGACAGTATGACAGACATAAAATTAAATATATTTATGAATCAAGTGGAAAAACTATTGTCTTCAAAATACCTTCTGTCAGCAAACATCCAGGTGTATAACTGATATAACCAGTAATACTGGGTTTGAGTTTATATTTGTAGAAAAACTGAGTACAACTCTGTATCAAACTGCTTTTGTTGTCAATAGACCCTGGAAACATCATGTGTCTTCCAGCGTCTCCAAAAGGAAGGCTAATAGAGAAAGAAAAAGATGTTCCTTTGCTGTCAGAGTGCATCACGCTTCTTTTCCATCCTGCAAAGTGGAACCTGTGGCTTCAGGAGCTCTGATTGTCATATTGGGCAATTGGGCAATTGCTAGTGGTTTCACAAGGCATTTATATGAATGTCTCCAATGAGTTGTGAGATAGCCTGAGTTCATCTGCGGGCTGTTAGACCAATTCAAGGCATCGGTCCAGGTCAGAGGCCTATAAAATATTTAAATTGGCTTTTTCATCTCTAGAATATCAAGGAAAGTAGCTGCACACTCTGGAGAATGAGAACTGCTGGGTATCTACTCTTACCATCTGATGAGTTTCTGTGTATCAGTACATCTTTTACATTTAGTGAAATAATTGCTTACACAATGTGGCTTCCTTTCCCACTCTTTAACACAGTATTTTATTAATGGAGATTGAGCATTTGCCATGATAACCAGGTTCTCAATCTTTCAGATCCAGACTAACGTAGATCATGTTTTATGATACCATATCTTACATAAGTTTCACCAGGTGAATATTAAAATATGTAATGATGCATGGGAAAAGTAAAGAAGGCTGCATGCTGATGCATTCTTCTTATCCATTTCAGTATTCAGACAACTCATCTCTGCCCCAGAATGAAGTAAGCAGAGCAAATTTGAAAAGAAATACAAAACAGTCTTTGTCAGTAAGTCAATTGGCCTTTGAAAGATGGTGTTGGATCTTTTTGCTCAGAAGTGTCCAGTCTGCAATTCAGAATTCTTATTGATACTACAGCTTCTTCAGAGTAGTGTCAGACTTAGTGAAGATGGCAACTGAGTATGTTATGCTGATACCAGCCACAGATAACATTTTGAATATCAAAGTGTTTTAGTGATGATGTAAGAATTTCTGTCAATAATAAATGCTTACCTATTTTCAGGCTGTAGATAGGCTAGATTCTTGGCTGAATGGTAATTGTTCTGACTTTTTATAAATGAAATTGTTTATAGGGTTGACCTGAAAAAGCCAATTTGAAAGGCTTTTTCAAAAAGCCAAGGAAGTCATATCCTGGACTGTATCAGGAGAAGTGTGGCCAGCAGGTCGAGGGAGGGGATTCTCCCCCTCTACTCTGCTCTTGTGAGACCCCACCTAGAGTACTGTGTCCAGCTGTTGTGCCCCCAACATCAGAAGGATATTTGCCGTGTGGAGCGAGTTTAGAGGAGGCCATGAAGATGCTCCGAAGGCTGGAGCACCTCTGCTATGGAGACAGGCTGAGAGAGTTGGGCTTGTTCAGCCTGGAGAAGAGAAGGCTCCAGGGAGACCTTATTGCAGCCTTCCAGTACCTGAAGGGGCTACAAGGAAGCTGGGGGGGGACTTTTTACAAGGGCCTGTAATGACAGGACAAGGGGTAACGGGTTTAAATTGAAAGCAGGGAGGTTTAGATTACATATCAGGAAGAAGTTCTTCATGGAGAGGGTGGGGAGGCACTGGAACAGGTTGCCCAGAGAAGCCGTGGATGCCCCATCCCTGGAAGTGTCCCAGGCCAGGCTGGATGAGGCTTTGAGCAACCTGGTCTGGTGGAAAGTGTCCCTGCCCATGGCAGGGGGGGTGGAACTGGGTGATCTTTAAGGTCCCTTCCAACCCAAATGATTCTATGATTCTGTGATCTGGAAGCATTTTTCTAGCAGACAACAGCTGACAGCTGGATCTTCTTGTGTTACCTGAAGTATGGAAAGCATTTCTCCTAAGCTATCCAATATTGAGACAGGGTCAAAGCAGGAGAAAATATTTACATGTGGGGAACAGCATTGCTGTGACTTAACCAGAGTGCTTGATAAAACCTGGAGAATTCCTATAAGTTTCCTGAGTCATGTTCCGAGTCCCTGATCACAAAACTTCAGTACTTGTCAAAAAATATATCTCATGATTGTATCTAGCCAAAACCAGACTGGCCAGCACAGGAAAAGCAGCTCTTAGCAAGCTGAGCAAGCCCTGGGTAGAATGTGGGGGAAGCAAGGGTATTGCTCAACAATTTAGAATTCATATATTATAATAGAACAATGTTATCATTCAACATGGCAAGAAAAAGCTGATTTTTATGGCCAAAACAACACTCCACATAAAATTCTGACATATCAATTTAACATTGTTATTTGCTTCTGCTCTGGATTTTGGGACTGATGCTGTTTATGCATTTTCAAAAACATCTTGAATTAATATTCAGTGTTTACTAAACCCATTGGATTTCCTGATGTAATTTGCATTAGCTCATAGCAGCAGGGGCCTCGGGAGAGCCAGTACCAAAGAATTAAATAGTAAAACAACTGCTTTGATCTGTTAAAAAATAGGGTCTCCTTCACCTTTACAATATGATCATCTGTGGAAAAAAACAAAGGCAAATAAATCACATTCATTCTTTATTCCTTACTGAATATAACAATGTAGACCTTGTTAAGAGAATATTTTAATGGCAGAATATTTCAATATAAGAGATCACTGAGTATTTGGCAGTTTTCCATGATGAAATCTTCAGGCTCACCATACTTTTTACCAAGGGCTTCTGAACCCTTTCAGCTAAGCCAAATATCCATCAAAGAAGGATGAGTTTGTAGCACTAAAAGATGCTTGGGGAGATCTGAGATTCAAGCCTATCCCAGAAAGAAAACTTTTTTGGTAACCATTATTATAACCTTAGAGAAGTAATTTAATCTGCTTGTGCCTGTTTTTTGTCTAGTAAATGTCTTGTTTGTTTACAGGCTAGATTGCTGCAGGAAAGATTGGGAACTGTTATATAAACTTACATATGTACAGCAGACGGTAGGATGGGCTGATTCTGTCTATTACAGTCTTTTTCTTTTGCAAATAAATTGTGAACATTGACCTATCAGTCATCACCCTAAAATTCCAACAGAAACTAAATTCATGGGCATTTATATTTAATGCTTCACATTGCCCTTGTGTGTGTTTCCATCCATTTGAGAGTAGGATTGGTATTACAAACCTTAGATGGTCAGAGAGAGGTTCCAGAAATCATCACACCATAAGGCTATATGCTGAGGTTCCAAACCAAGTGGTTTTTGCATGGTGGATCAGTGTGAATTTTCAGCATCAACCCTGAATATCTGCAGATTGGTGAGGTCATACATCTTCAACTCACCTCATGCACTGAAGGTATTGAAAGCCATAAGCTGATAAGGACAGCCTGACAATTGCCTTGATGATAAGGCCACAGTTTCTACCATCAGAAAGCTGGGGAAACATCACACTTATTTTTGAAACTTCGAATTACATCCTGGACTAGGTCTTGGCCCAAAGTCTTCACCAAGAAAACTTTACTAAATATATATAATTGTTTGTAGCACTTAACATAAAGCTTGAGTAATTGTTTCACATTCTCTGAACACCTTGTCTAGTTAAGCGAAACTCTGAAAACTTTTCACTGGACATGCTGATGTTAGATGGCATTGCAAAGCAACTTCTTACTTTTTAATGAAAATAATCTCTTTGTAGAGTAATCAGCTTTTGCATGCTTGAGATAATAGTTTAACAGTGATGTGCCAGTTAGGTGAATAATGAAAGGCATTGTCAAGTGTATTCAAATATCCTGAGAAATTAATCAACTAAATTATTCAATCAATGTTACAGCACCTATCTGCGTAGGTATTTCTACCATCAGAGGTATCTGACAGCCTCTAGAGTAACCATATTTTTTATTGTTAAATTATTAATGATGCTTTCATGCCTGAGGCCTTATGGAATACCACATAGCATCTTTTATCTAAGGAACTCATCATGATTCACAGATTAAGCATCAGAGCATCTGTATGAAGAAAATAGGCTGTACAGTATAGTTGTACTGTACTGAATTGTATACAGCTTAAATATAAACCAAACACAATTAAATGAACTTGAATTTTACTCCTTCTGTTTCAGGAGCATAAATCTTGAACTCTCAGTTACTGTAATTTGTGGAGGAACCTCTAGGCAAAGAAAGGATGAGAGAGGAATTCAGTCTCAAAATCACTGAGTTCAAATAATTTTCAATTGACTACTCCACCACTAGTCATCTTTTCTGTGGGACCTGAGGAGTTCACCAGCAGTTCTTCTTTTCCTGCACTGTACCATATTGAAAAATCATTCAATATAGGTGTTTAAATACATGGACAATGCCTTTGATCTAATTTTCTAGGTAGATTGGAAAGCTTTACTATGTTTTAATGCATGTTGCAGTTTTTGGTGGCCAGGTCAGTAGTATCAGATTCTTAGGATACCATTCATATGAGATTGATGATTCTTCCTTAAACTCTATTAAAAATGGGAGTTAATATCCCAGAGTGGAACTGAAGACACAGATTTTAGTTTATAGTAATGAGGCTGGTCTTTCCTCTGTTTAGAGAGGGATAAAATTGTTCGTTTCCTCAAGTGCTCAGTAAAAATTGTGGCAACTTCTGGGAACAGCTCATGTCACCTGTATCTAGCATCCCTCTTGGTGACTGCAGTGAGAATTTCTGGTTTGAAAATAGGCAGATGCTCATTTTACTAGAGGCTTAAAATGAAGCAGGGATCTTAAATGGCTTTTCTGAGCTAACAGGAGTCTGTTGCAGGAACATTCCCAATAGTATGTTTCAACTACCAGGCTGGTTTTGCTGTTTCCCTTTCTTTTTCTGTTTGAGAAATACAAATGAAAGTGCTACCAGCCTGCCAACTGTCTGGGCAGACTTAGGGAAGCAGAACATCCGTTTTATACACATATATTCCAGGCTTATTAGCATCTTGCCCTCAGCTTTTTCTCTTGTATGACAAACACGATCAAATACACAGAAACTAAGCAAAACAATGCCCACAAAATCTTGCCACACAGCCCATGGAAAGAACTTGACTGAACACAGTGGGAAAGCAGGGCATGCACTGTGCTGCTCTTGAACACAGATGTTTCATTTCTGATCTGGACAGTCAAGTTGGAAATTGTATCTGTGATAATAATGGCATCAGGCACAGAGAAGCTATTTTTAAAAGAACTGCCTTCAGGCCAAAGGGTAGCCCCCAAGGGGAAAAATAATCAGCTCTGCCTTCTTTACATTTAAGCCTACAGCACTGTCAGGGCCGGACGGTACCAGCCAGCATTTATTTAACATAAGCAAGGAGAACAGAAAAATAAATACAGGGGAAAGATAAGTTTACATCAAATGGACAAATGCCCCTGATTCTAGAGTTAACCTTTACATGGTTGAACCAAAGCCCAGCACAGAAGAGATAGATGCAAAACTCATCTCCCTTGTACATCTGCAGCATTAGAAAAACTCAGCACCAAAGACAAAATTTGCTATGATGATTTCAGTTTAAATAATATCAAATGGATGCAAGGAAGAGCCTGCTGTCTAATTTTTAAACTTACAGCACAGTCCCACAAAATTATTTTTTTCTGTTGAAAATCACCAACAGAAGTAAAAGGTAGAAGTCATCTCATAACTTTTAACTGCCATGTCTAAGCTAACCAATAAGACTACTGTTGTAGTCAAAAGAGAGAAATAGGCGAATAGGCATTCATATGTTTACAGGACTGAAGAAGAATTCATGTTGGAAGGGACCTCAGAAGGTTCTCTTGTCTAAACTCTTGCTCAGAACATTCCTAGAATGCTCATAGTCATTCCCAAAAATGACCCGTCTGAAAGGTGAGGTACATTGCATCATGTAGGTGTTGATTTCCAGAGAGCCAGGGAAAATGGATCCAATGTGGATGTATACATTATGGTCATCTAAATGAGGCAAAATGAATCTCACCCCTAATGCCAGTTACATGGCTGTTCTGCAGATGCAGAGGTCAGAGCAGGAAGAAGTAAGAATTCTGCATAAATAACTCATCTTGCCCAAAGGTCAAGGGACATGGTAGAGAGCTACAGGACATTGCAAGCAAAGGAACAAGTTTCTTCACATTGAATTTTCTGTGGTCACAATTTGGTAAGTGCAAAGAGACACAGGGAGTTTCCCTAATATCGAAATGCAGCATCCCAGACTTTCTCTGCAAGCAAAGCAGGGCCAACAATGACTTCGAGTTCTGTCAAATATTTGCACTTTCGACTCTTACTCTTTATAGGTTGACTTGAAACACTTACAAAAGTCAACCTGGCTTGATTAAGGCTGTGATTTTTAAAGCTAGTTGGCAATCCTGAACCCAATCCCACTGGCAATCTAATGTGACAATAAAACAATTTCTATTCATAAGCAGTCCATTAAGATGACGTGTTTAATATAAAATTCTACAACTAAGTTGCTTTATAGACACACGTTGGCATTTTGCATTGGTTAACTGTTGCAAGGAAAGAATAAACTACGTGAGACATAAAGAACTAACCTATGGTTTTGGGTTTTTTTTTTAAATACAAAGTAATATTGACTGCAGACCCATTATGACTTTTCTCTCAACTTACTAGTCAAATAGTGTTGATTTAAGATACTGATGATATTTTACAGGAAGTGGTCTAGAAAGGACATGGGAACAAAGTAAACTCTAGATCTTAAATACTGAAACTTGTTTCTTCTGTCCATTTTTAAATGGCTGCATGCACTTACACAGGTCACTGAAGAAATTTTATCATGTAAGTAGTTAAAGGAAAATGAACAAACACATTCTCTAAAAGTTGTGAAGGTAGCAAGCAAAAAGCAGGTTCCCAAACACTAACTTCAAGGAGAAGAAATACTGGATCATTTCTTAGCCAATTAATATCTACTTAGAAGCTGATGCCCTGGTGTGCACATGTAACTCTCTTTAATGTTAATGAAACTTATGTGCATGCTATAGATAAGGCTAGACTTCTTAAAATGGGTTGTTCAAATTGCTTCCTACAGATACAGGTCAAAGATTAATCATTCAATTTGTCTTCCTCTGCATTACCAAAAAAAAAAAAAAAAAAAAGACATTAACAACAATGCACAATACTTAACTGCAAAAGCTCAAGCTACAAGTATTATTCCTACCATATTTTTGTCAAGTTTTAAAGCCATGAAATGCCACTTCATTTTCCAAGTAAAAGGAAAAACTGGCAGATTACTGTGATGGAATGTTGAGATTACTTGCCGAGTGTAAACAGAGCTCAGAACCTGGAGATTCATTCGTAATTACGTGTGATTTTGATTCTTGTACTGGTTAAGTAAACAGAAAAAAAGTGGAAGAGAGGGTCTAAAGACTTCAGGGATTCATAAGAAGTAAGAGATTAGTTCTGTTTTGCTGGATTTGAGTAGCTCTGCTACACAGATGCAGAGTTAAATAAACTGATATAGTGTGTATAATGGGACATCAATGGCCTATTCACCACAACAGATACAAACATAAACCCATCAAAGCATTCTTCACTAGATTTTATTTCCATTCACATATGTAAACCTTATTTTCTGTACTCAGATGTAAACACTAACTGAGTGGCAGAAATAGAGGACTCACTTTTCTGTTGGTCTTCATCTTAATGTGGTCATTTACATTTGGACTTGATGTTTGAAATGCCATCTAACCAAATCAGTAGCTAATCAAGGCAGTAGCCTTGTATTTCCACTCTCAGTAGGCATAATTGACTAAAGACAAATGCAAGAAAGAGAAAAATGTTGTTGATAATCATACTCCAATGCAAACACCTTCTTTTAGTTAGAGGTATGACTTCAAAATGGTTATGTTCAGGTTACAGAAAGTCTTGACATGTAGTTCAGATAGGGACACATACAGCCTTCACTTAGGATTTGATTTAGTTGCCTAAACCCAGGCATTTACTGTCATTTGAAATGCCATGGGATATCCAGAACATCTGTGCAGGCCTGGAAGGTGTAATGCAAGACCCATGGGAGAACCATACCTTTGTGGAAGGGCAGATGGATGTCAGATCCTAGGAAATCTAAAATGACATCAGATAGTTGCGTTTGAGTAACCAAGTAGAACCTGTCCATACACTTCAAATATATGCATTTTGGAGTGTACATTTTCTCCACATAGGCATCTATATGAGAGCTGTAAGTCTAAGACCTTTTATAGTAAGTGGAGATCGATGGTCTGACTTGTTTATTCACATATGGGCACATAGTGATGTCTGAAATGCCCTAGATTATCCTGGTATATCATCTCCAGCTGCTGGTCCAGAAGGACATGTATCTTCCATATGTTCTATGTTGTAGCTGCCAAGACCAAGCTAATGTTTTGGACTTCTTAGATTGTATCAAATGACATTTGGTGTTTGCTGTATCTCAATGAATGGAATCTATAGTCAATACACCTAAGGATATCTTTGAAAACTAATAATCTCAGTCAACCTATATTTAGTCGTTTATGTACCACCTGATTAAAAAAAAAAACCAAAAAAACCCACCTAAAAACCAACACACACACAAAAAAACCCTCCACAACTGAAAAGCAAACCACCACCCAAAAAACCCTTCGTAGAGCTTATTGATTATAAGTCCATTGACTATAATACCCTTAAACACACTACATAGCATGTAGACACCTCAACGTACACACCTGCATTTATGTATCCTAGCTGTGCTCTTCACCCTCCAAATTAAATTAAGTGAATCTGGCACTGAATACTGTTTGAGGTGTCTTAATTCTTTCTAATGTGTTAGACTATCATGTTCCTAGGCACACATGCCATGTCCCTCTAAACAGCCACTAGAGTTCATGTTCTGCTTCTAATTTTTTGTGTTCTAATTTTGCCAGTTATTCTGAGCACAACTTCTGCGATGGGCAGAAATTTGATTACATTGTTTGAGGACCCAAATAACAATTAAGAATAACACTGGCTTGGTAACAGTAAGAAACCCACAGCACTATGGAAGCTACTCTTCCTTGCACACTTGAAATGTTGTATAGAATAATGACAACTTGAATGGACAGGGAAAAAAAAAAAATGGGTTTTGTTCAGGGTTTTTGTTTGGGGTTTTTTTTTTTTTTTTTTTTACATTTTATTTTGTTTTTCCTGAGAGGAATAATGGTAATGCTAACAAATAATTTGTGGGATAGATTTCATAAGGATTTGATGGTAGGCCTTTGGGTGTCAGAACAGGCATATGGCTACAAAACACAGGTAGACAGGGCATAGGCATGTGTCTGGGATTATACTAGCGATGACATAGATTATGGTTTGGCATGGCAGGGAGAGGCAACAAAAGCTGAGGTACGCTCATAGTACATGAAGCATGCTCTCATGTCTGCTTTATGGACTTACAGCTGTGGAGGACTAGAAACAGGGAAACCATGCAGTTGCCTCCTCTCAGGACTTTCAGTCCATGGTCCAGTTTCTCTGGTCTTACTCTTCCAGTCATACCTTGTAAGATCTTGTCCCTGCACTCTGAATAGTTGCCTTCTACATAATCAGCCTGGAGCTAAATCAGCGTGCTAAAATAGACAAAGTTGTTCAGGTGAGCTCAGAGGGGACTTCTTAAGACGAGAGATTTTGTACAAATGGTGCTTAAATGAAAATGTTTTGCCAAGCATCAAGATTTGAGTTGATAGTTCTTCTGTTATTCAGCAAAAGGCACCTATTTGGTGATCAAATCTTTAAGGACCTATTTTATCTCCAGGAAAACCTATATTTTCAATTATGAAAAATAAGTTTGGTCTTAAAAAAAACTCAAGAAAACTGAAAAAAACAAAATGATAGGATAAGAAAAGCAGTCTTAAAACTACCATGTCATGAGCGGTGTGCTTAAAGTCACTAGGTATTAGATGCAAAGTATTTTTATTCCCATGATCCCATCAAATCTGCATCATATTTCTATGCCTTTACTTTGCTCTTCACTCTTAATGTAAAATTAACTCCAGCTAGACCACTGAGGTTCTGACTAATACTCTCAGATCAACCCCAGTTTTGCATTTCAGAATTTCTATCAGCTCTGCAAAATATTGTCTCCTGAGAGAAGGCAACAGTTGGTATTTTTAAAACCTAGAAGCAACTGTTTTGAGTTTGATGAGGCTATAAACTCGCTGACTGATGTTCCGTGCTCAGCAGGAGAAATTGGTACAGGGAACAAAAAAGTCTCCAAAGAAAGGGTCTGCTCAGTGTCCAGACCCAGTAAATCCATTGCTGCTTCCTGAGGTTGCAAACAAGGCTGCTGATTACAGGCAGTTTTATCCCAGAGTCTTTATCACTCTTCTTGACAGTTTGAGATTGTTTATCAGCAAGATCTAATACCTTAAACATTTTTGGCAAATTCTCTTCTTGAAAACACTGCAAGAAACAGTAGAGGCAGACAGACAACATAGTATTCCATGAAGGGAAACAATTCTTTAATAAACCTGATAGCTCTCTATATAATCCATCACTGATATTTCTGTAATGAAGCATTATTTGACAGATTTAAACCACTGCAAGATAACTTAGCATGGCTCTGAAAGCAAGCTTTCAAGCCTCAGGGGGTCAAACTGACTACATCTTTTTAATGGGTAGGCATGGAGCAAGGCAATGACCTAAGAGCAGTGAGAAATAAAGAAATATTCTGTCATTGCTGCCTTTCTGATTAACTCCCTGGCTTTCTCCTGTGATTACTGGAGATTTTCCAGTCAAGGAACACCTTCTGCCTGACACTGATACATGCTGCTTATGTGACATGAGAAAATGTAGGAAGTTTTCATCTGCTCTCTGAGTGGCAGAGGAGTGGGGAATGCTTTTCTTCAAATCCGTAACACTAGTGTTGCTATAAACAACTAGGTTTACACTTCTGGCCAAGAAAGATGAAGAAAAAAGGGAAAAAGAAATTTTGCTGTTGATTGCAGGGATTTAAGAATTTTATTGGAAGAGTGGTTTTATATAAGAATTCATACTTTCATACAATTCTGGAGTTCTTTGTCAGTACAGTGAAAAGATGCACTCTTTCTGTGAGACTTCTGTGACTGTGCAACACTGTAAAACGCTGAAAATATATCGATGGTTGTTCATTCCCAGGGACTGCAGCTCTCCTCACCAAAGCCACCTGATGCTTTCTAAGTAAAGCAGTACACAAGTCTTATTCAGCCTATTAAAATTTGTAGGCTACTTCACCTGTGGTGTGTCACATGAGTTTCTTTAAATGCACTCTTTTAAGTAAGCCAAGACTTACTGAAACTGTACCAGAGGAGTCACACCTGGGTTGAACTCATGCCACATGGTGATGGAGTTTGAGAAATAGGGTTTTAATATTCTCTTTCTTTTGAAATGTAGGTTGGCATCATTTTGGCAGAGATGTCAGACAGATGAGATCTTCATGTAACCTCTTGGGGACTGAGAGCTAGAGGTTTCCTCTGTGCTTGTCTGTTTCATTAGCACAAGACAGAGTTCCTCAGACTTTCAGCTCAGAAGGGTTTGGGTCAAACACTGGTGTGTCAGACATCAGAGATGCTGAGCTCTCTTATAGCTGCTGTGCTGGAAACAGTGAAGGTGGCAATCAGCAGAACTGGCAAAAATTTGCAGGTCTCATTAGGACAGCCACAGTTTAAGTCCTGGATAGTTCTCTAGCTTTGGTTGTATAGCCAGTTCATAGGCTTTCTTGCTTGGCTTAATCTGGAAATGGATTAGAAAAGTCCTCCCACAGACAGACCTGTTCTGGGCAGGCTAACATGAGGGGTGCAAACATTCCCACCAAAAATCCAGGTTGTTTTTTTTTATTCTTTAGGTACACTGAAACATAAGGCATATCTGTTTCTTTCAGCTGATGCGGAGGAAAAAGGCAGCTGGCATTGAAATAATCCAATTTAAGACGCAACCAAGCCCAAATAATCACCCGTCTCCTGAAAGAAATGAGCCTTGTGACAGAGGTGATACACAGCATGGAAAGAGGTGGACAGACAGATCAAGGAAATATTATAATTATTTTATTCTTTTTTTTTTTCTTCTCACAGGAGCAGCATTTTCAAAATCTGACTATGCTGGTGGAACAATTATTTTAGCCAGGACTAAAGCACAAGGATCACAACATAAAAATAGCCACACAAAGATGCAGAAGGACCATATAACCCTGTGAATCCTGTGTCTGACAACATACGAAAGGAAATGTTTATGGAAGGATAAAAGTACAAACCAAGATGCAGTGGTGCATCCATGGAAGCTGTGGTTTGGCGACTTCTGGAGAAAAGAGAGTGTCTTTGTAGTTAACAGACTTTACTGGATTTTCCTTCTATGGATTTGTGAGGTTAGTTTTGAACCTGTGTATAGTATTAACATCTGCAGCATCCAGAGTTCATGGATGTTCTCAAAACCTTTACACACTGTATAAAAAAGGATCTGTTTCTGATTTATATCAATACTTCATAGTGTCACTGAATGTCTCTAGTTCTTGCACTGGAGGAAACATCTAGCAGTCAATCCCTACATGCAGCTAATAGTCAATCCCACGACACTTGGGGTTATGTAGTTTTCAATCACACCATATTCAGTCATCTTTTTTCCACACTAAAATAGCCTAGTCCATTTAGCTGTTACTTACATGGAAGAAATACCATGTAAGGAATCTTTGGTCACACTTTGTCAATTTTCTCTAGGCCCATTGTTGTGGTTTAATCTCAGCTAGATCAAATTATGTAATTGTGCACCACCCACTAATCAACACCCAGCCAGGTCCTGAGTAGTGATAGCCAGAGCCAGAGAGCCCGAGAGGCAGAGCCCAAAAGTGATCGCAGCAGCGTCAGAGCGAGCCCAAGAGAGACATCACACCATTGTCTGAGTGAGCCCCCTGAGCAAGAGAACAACCAGGAAAGCCAACAGACCCACCAACTAATGAACAACTAACCAACTAATGAGCTAACAAATGAACAACAAACTATGGCCCCCGGCCCACCCCTGACTTACATACTGAGCATGGCTTTCAGTGGAATCAAATACTCCTTCGGTTAGTTTGGTTAGTTTGGGATAGCTGTTTGAACACCCCACCCCCTGCTGCTTGTAACAAGAAAGTTAGGAACACAGGTGCAGTATCAGAAGCTGAAAAAGTCCTTGAATCAATGCAAACACTCCTTAGCAACAACTGAAAAACAACAGTGCTCTTCCCAGTGCAAATCCAAACCTCAGCCTCATCCCAGCCACTCTGAAAATTAACTCTATCCTGACTAAAACCAGCACACCCATTTTACCTGAAGTATACTTTACCTGAAAAGGAGAATTAGAATTGTACTGTTCAAGGTATAGACACATAAAGAACAACATTTTCTTCACTATCTTTTATGCTTTTCCTAATAATTGCCAAAATTTACTTTGTTTTCCAGTCACTCCCAAACACTGATCAGATATTTTTAGCTAGACTATAAACCAGCGTCTAATTTCTGACAGTGCAAGTCAGTTGATAACTGTATATGTCAAGTTAAGATTGTCTTCTCTCAAGTGCCTTTCTTTGCATTTATCTACACTGAACTTCATTTTTATGCATCATTTACCCCTAGTTATTCTTTAGTTTCTTATTATCCTGAATAACCTGAATGTCTTGAATAACACAGTTGGCAACCACCTCCACAATCATATCCAGAACACATATGTTGAAGAGAGTCAGTCCTAACATAGACTGGATGAGATGTTTCTAATTCTTTTCTTACCCATTATGGAAGAACAAAACATGACAAATACTGCTTTCTGTAAAGAATCTATTCACATTTCTCAGAACTGAAACAGGGTAAATTAGTTTTTTAAACTCTATGACATACTTGGGAAACTCTATTGACATTTGAATCAATTCCTTTTGCTATTAAATGGATTTAAATTTCTTTCAGGCATCCAAACTGTGCTGACTAACTTGCCCTTCCAAAACCATTACCAAAGTTACTTACAGAGCAATTGTCTTAGCAAGGAAGTGACAGCAGTTCGGGAACATGATTTCTTACCTGACTTATGTCCATATCAGAAGTTTTTATAGCAAAAATTGAGCCAGTCAAGGTAACAGGAACAGCACAATTAGAAGTAATTAGCCCAGCAGGAGAGTCATTGCCACAAAGGTATCTGGGAAGTTGGCAGTCTGAGAAAGGTCAAGATAGTCACTCGAAATGGATGTATAATTTGCCTATTTAGATCACAAGCTCTTTTGGGCTCACAGAAAGTCAAGTACAATGACCTCTTTTTGGGCCTTGGAGTGCTAGAGTGAAAAAATGCAAACATATTTAATGATAAATATAACGATATAGGTGACCCCAGTGAGGAATCTGAGCTAGGTGAGGAGGATATTTTCTTTCAGGGGCCATGAACTTAGTGTAGACATAATAGACTATGTTTCAGGAGCTCATAATCACATTAAAGGAACATTTGATTATAGAATATGAGACTTGGCCTTGTTTAAAAACAGCAGCAGTCACAGTCTTCATCCCCTGAGAACAATGTGGTAAGTATGTACTTGGAATTACTCCTAAACTGTTAGTTTATTAAGTTAATTGGACAGTAAAAGACACTCCTTCCCTTGTGAAACTTCTGCTGTTTTATAGTTGAAGTTTGGCATCTCGACCTTGGATGTTGAACTTTGCTTCTTTCCTGTCCCATGACACTGTATAGAAGCAGGATGAGCAGGTACAGTCTAACCCACTTAAAATAATCATCCTGAAATTGTGGGAAGTGGGACAGTTATTCACAGAGAGGAAGCCTGCATTAAAATGTACATTTGATGCTAGCAAGTAGTTCAGGCAGCTCTGTCACCCGTCAGGATTTCACTTGGCACTCCTCAAATTGGGCATCTTTCCATTTGGTAGTCACTGGGATTACTCGTGTGAGAACGACTCATTTGGAAGCAGTGACCTGGCCCAAGTCCTCTGGCACCACTTAACTCCCTTGTTAAGTCCTTGTAGTCAATGGGTTCAGCATGAGTGATGGTTGCTGAAATCTGCCTTCTCCTCCAAAACTCTACACCTGAAATGAAGACGAGCAGTTCTGCACTGGGCTAATGGAAATAACCTCAGGGAGTAGTTATGCACTCATTTCAAACACTTGAAAGAGGAACAAAACACTGTGAAGTATAATTAAGATGGTGTTTTCAAGTACAGTGTAACCTTAAACTGGAGGAGTAAGACGGTTAAAACAGAACCACTTACAAAGCAGTAAAAACTCCACTGCATGAGGCACTCTGTGTGCACAAAATTATAAGATTACAAACCGTTCAGCCAGTCTCAGGTGCCAGTGAAGACAAAGTTTTGTAAAGGACTTTTCTCATGCGTTTCTACTGAAAGAGGAGAGACATGAGAAAAGGAAGGCTGAGAAAGGAGAATAGGGGTAAGTTTCCAGAGTGGTCATTTGGCTGGAGTAAACAGAATGTGGCTTTAGCATATGCTAATTTTTTCTTAGACCAGAGAAGTCTTGGGTTCTGTTTACAAGCCATTAATATTGTCAATCCTTTTGCTACCAGCAGAAAAGCTGGAAAAAAGTATTTTCTGTTGAGAACTTCAAATAGTTCAAATAGCAGTGCCCTATCTACAGAAACCTCATGTATTCCCACTTCCATACCCTGAGGTCCAGTGAGAAAAAACAGTCCTCAGTGGAGCTTCCCAGATCATATTTAAATGTCTCCAATTCATTACATCCAACAGTCGTCTATTAATCTCCATTAACTGATAAGGAAGCCTTGAATAACTACTTCTGTTTTGAATAGATCAATTTTGGACAAATGTAGTTAGGACAGTTTATCATGGAATAGAATCTTTTAGGTTGGAAAAGACCCTTAAAGATCATCAAGTTGAGCCATTAACCTATCACTGCCAAACCCACCACTAAACCATGTCCCTAAGTGCCTAGTCCCATTTTAACAAGTGCCTCTTAAATAACCGCAGGGATGGAGACTCCACCACTTCCCTGGGCAGCCCCTTCCAATGCCTGACAGTCCTTTCAGTGAAGAAATTTTCCCTAATATCCAATCTAAACCTCCCCTGGAGCAACTTGTGGCCATTTCCTCTTGTCCTATCACTTGTCACTTGGGAGAAGAGACCAACACCCACCTCCTCACCCTCCTTTCCGGGACTTGTAGAGAGCAATAAAGTCTCCCCTGAGCTTCCTCTTCTCCCTAGCTCCCTCAGCCCCTCCCCACAGGGACTGTGCTCCAGACCCTTCCCCAGCTCCATTGCCCTTCTCTGGAAATACTCCCACTCTGGTCACATTAACCTCACTGGAAATGAAACGTGGCATGTTATGAATATATAGCACATTTAAATTTAAATAAAAGTAATTTTATCCTTTCAAGATTTTGAGCATGGAAAATATAGCAAAAAATCTATAAATATGATACCTCTCCATCCATTCATGACCAAGGAAGACATGAAACAGCCTCCACTAGACAGTAAATATTTTAAAATATACAGGCTCATACCCAAGCTTTGTCTGATGCAATCTCTGACCCACTGGTGTCTTTTAAATAATTATTAGAATACTGTATTTTTTTATTTTTAATATCTCAAGCACTATAGGAATGGCAGGTGACTTGGCGGTACTTCAGTATGATTAGTAAAGAAAATTCTGGAGAGCATTAGTATAGGAAATCCAGGACAGAGTGCCAACAATTAACCAGTAGAATGTGTTACTATCATTATTATGTTCAGATATTTCAACTACCTTTTCAGATGGGACTATTTACACAAATTCAACGTACTAGAATCAGTAGAGAAATAAACTGATGAAGTTTAATGACATACAGTATAAAGATGTCAGACTAAATCATCCAGTAGTCCCTGCTCGCTTCAGACACAACGAATCTGTGAAAGAATTTTGTTTAATGACTGATTAAAGCCATATTCAATGGGGAATCCAGGCTTGAACAGCAGAGGAAACCCTGCATGGATTCTCAGTGTGATATATGCACTTCTCTGAGATTTGAAAAGTCAAACATTTCCACCCAAGCCACTTCTTTCCTTGCTTGTGAAAGGGTTCGGGCAGGCGGATACAGTAGAGGAAAAAAAGTGTAAATTAAACTCATCAGTGATGTTGGATCTCAAGAGCAGAGTCTTCCAGAGAGTTTCATAGATCACCACTCATTTATTTTGCTCTTCTCAATGTCCCCTGCACAGCTTGAGTTCTGGAAGTGATGGGATTTTTGAAGTTAGCCTCAAAAGTGAGATTTTGGTGTTAGGGCCTTAGAAAATCCACAAAAGTCTGTCAGGCCAGAAAACCTGGAGGTTAGATAGGTTGACATGTTATTTGGACAGGAAACAGCTTGCTGTAGGAAGCTCCTGGTTGCTTTATATTTTCGGAGTTGTCATCAGCGTCAGAACAGCTTGAAGCAGCACTTATGACTCATTTTCAGCGTGGAACAAAGCCATAAGTTAAGCACCACATGCTAGGAGTGTAACACATAACAGGCCCCTTAGCTACACAGAAAAGTTTTACTCAGTTTTCAAGTGTCAGTCTAGTTTTCCTTGTGCCTAAGGCTCTGTGACACCTAGACATTCGTAATCAGGTTCATTTCTATCCTCACCGCCCATTATAACCTGTCACTCTTCAGCTTCTTCACTTGCTATTTCACTACTATGGATTTAATCTGCAGTTTTCTATGCACTAAATTTAAGGCCTAGCAGTTTTCATGTATTATTCACTTCCATTTGCCATACTTGTTAAACAGTATATGTTCATTGGAGTTAATAAATCACCATTCACTTTCCTTCTCGCGTTTCCCAGAACAGAGTTATTATTCAATCTACTACTGACAGCAGCTTCATAGCTTCCACAGATTTCTCTGTATTCATGAAGCTATTTATCACTGTACCTGTCTTAAATATTAGCAAAGTAAGCTTGCTCAAAAAGCTTAAGGTATAATCTGTCGGAGGTGTACATGGAGACATATATATGCCTGACTCAAAATCAAGGGAAATGTCTGCCTATTGGTTGTATGACATCCATCTCAGTTTGGGTAATCTGGGATTATTAATATGCTTATCAAAGAAGAATAGAAATAAAGTTATCTTTCTTGTGTCTCTTACAGATAAAGAAGGGACCAAAGTCTGGAGACTATTAATTTTGCATATCTGCTTTTGCTCTCATGCCCTCAGCATCACATGGCTGGAGTCAGCGACTGGGTTTTCGCCCTTTCTGTGCCTCTGGAAGGCGAGGCTCAACTCCTCCTTTTCCACTCCTTTAGCATGGTGTGAAGCTGCAGGTAGGTGCCAGAAGGTCAGGACTGTCTACACAGACAGGTGCAGGCAGGCACCGGTGCATGTTGCCTGTGACTTCAGTCAGTAAAAAGTTACTATTTCCCTAATCAAAGATGAGCTGCCAGTACCGAGATGAACAAATCCATCCTGACAGCATTTCGCTGTGTGATTTGCAGACACTTAGTTAGATCTGACCTTTGTTCCTATTTCCCATGTAATTTTTTTTTTTTTTTTTGGCTTTATTAGACCATGTTCTGTCCTGGTGCAACCATTTAACTACATAACACAAACGATTTTCCAGGCATAATATGACTTTTCTTAACTTACTCATTCAGTCACCTTTGTGTCAGCAAAAAATTTACATCGATCTAGCATGAATCCTTACAGGATGCTATTGGATATAACCCCATTGACAAGTGTTTCCTCATTATATTGATGAAACCAACTCTTTGTAAAAAACAAAGAACTAATCAAAAATTTGAACTGCTTCTTCAGAACACAAAGGATTTTTTTTTTCAAAGACTATTACCATGGACTTGTATAATTAGACATAATATTTCTTCAAATTAAAACACTGGCTTTTGACAGGTTTAAAGCATGACAGTTCAGTTGAATGACAATTCAAACAGTTGACCTTTCATTCCTAAAATTCTGTCCCATTAACATGACAAAAAAAAAAAAATCCCACAACCCCCTGAATAGAATCCTTTCAACCAACAAGAAGAAAATAATAGTTCTAATTCTGACCTTGAAAAGGAATATATCAAACTATATGGCCAGAGAGTCTCATATGAAAACATGCTTTTAAGCACAGGTTGTTGGAACAATGATAAAGGAATTGTTGAGGTCCAGTTCATCAGAGTTCCTCACGTGCGCCCTACATTAGTGGTAATCAGGTAACTAAATTGTTTGAGAAACAGGGCATCATTCTCTCAGGGGGGATACTCATAATAGTTACCTTTGCTTAAGGATGGAAAGCTACCGTGTCATTGTCTAGATGACCTTTTCTCTCTCCAGGAACCATGAAGTCAGGTAGTTTTGTTACAGCAGTTGTTCTGAATAATCCCTCAGAGCCTCACTTCTACATCTGTGAAGTGGGGATAACACAAGATTGCCCTCCTTCAAAATGGTATCATGATAAATATTGGAAGTCTGTGCGATCTGTACAACTATCTGAGGTATTTGGGACCTAAACCAGATATGCAGCTTCATTTACTTCCAAAATAATAAAGGAAGAAGCAAATTTTGAATTAATCTGATGCATAATGTTCAAGGAATCCTGGGTTAGAGCATTTGAATGTGTTCAGTCCATCAGTCACAGGGAAGGTGTGAGAGGTATTAACATTAGCTGGTGATAAGGAAAGATATTATTTTTCTTTTATTATACAATTCAGCAAGATTTCAGAAATTTAGAAATGGAATTCTCCCACCTTAAAAAATCAGTGTAAGCATTTTGCTTTTGAAAACACGGTTTTTGAAAAATCCTGCATTAATGTTTCAGTACTTCGGGCAGGAATGAACAAGAAAATTATATTCTTCCATTTTTTTATTACCTTTTCAAGTTCCAGAACTTGAAAAGAGGTAAAACTATGCAGTGTGGATATTCATTCACGCATTCATATATACATATGCATAAGTAGGTAACTACAGGGAAAGGAGGGCTCCTTAGCTAATTTTAGCCATCTGAAGTGAAGACACACATTTTAGGTCTTGTGTCTAGTGGAAAAGGTGGGCATATTCACAGAACAGTCTATCTAATCCTGAAGTAGATGTTCAGAGTAGGTGGGATGGTCATGTCATCCTTGCACAGCTGAGAGGGCAGATGAATCCCATCTGAATAGGTGACACAGACATAATGTGTGTCTACAGATATAAACCCAAACATAAAGAACTGTATTAATTGTGACACTCTAAAGGTGTCATCAACTAGAAATTGATACAATTCAAAGGCAGTTTCCTCTGCCTTTCTAAGGAGTGATAATAACTGCTGAACAATGATAGCAGTCATTTTTTTTTCTTTGTCATTAGCTCTGTTAATTAAGAATGGTAAATTCAAGACCCCACCAGTGACATGTTGAAATATGTCCAATGCAAATTCTGTGTATTCACACTCAAAGCCTAAGGAAGACACATACAGCTGTAAAAGCACATTGTTGTATGTCAGTTCTAGTATACAACTCAGAAATGTTTGGATATAAAATGTAGGTGTTTATTTGCAATGAATTGACAAAACCACAAGAAAATGCAATTTTTTTGCACTAGTACTACAAAACTCCTCAGTTAGGGCTCTGTATATGTATTCTGTTACAGATGAGCTGAAACTGATCTTTGACCAGACTGGATTATCTTCAATTTGCAATTGCAATCCTGCAAGTAAAAATTCAAGCACAACCTAAACTAATTCTCTAGGGGATGGTGAATCTGGTGTGTCCAAGTGTAGTTGGGTTACGAAATATGTCTAAACCAGGATTGTCAATGGAAAACAATCAGAATGTGGAACAAAACAGAACATGTGTCTAAGGACACATCAGAACCATTCTTTCAAGGTCTACTGTGATGGTTTAGGCCCAGCTGGCAACTAAGCACCACACAGCCGCTTGCTCACTCCTCCTTCTGGTGGGATGTGAAGGAGAAAATACAAGGAAAGGTTTGTGGTTCGAGACAAGGACAGGGAGGGATCACTCACCAGTTGTGGTCATGGGCAAAACAGACTTGAGTTGGGGAAGAAAAAATGGATTTCATCAGTTACCAATCAAATCAGAGTAGGATGATGAGAGACAAAATAAAAGAGATCTTAAAAACCTTCCTCCTACCCCTCCTTTCTTCCCACACTCAGCTTTGCTCCCCATTTCTCCACCTTCTCTCCCTGCGTGGCATAGGGGGATGGGGAATAGGGTTTGTGGTCAGTCCACCACATGTTGTCTCTGCCGCTTGTTCCTCCTCAGGGAAGGACTTGTCACACTGTGCCCCTGCTCCAGCATGGGGTTCATCCCATGGAAGACAATCCTCCATGAACTTCTCTGATGTGAGTCCTTCCCATGGCCTGCAGTTTCTCCTCCTAACTGCTCCAGCATGGGTCCCTCCCATGGGGTGCAGTCCTCCAGGAGTAGCCTGCTCCCACATGTGCTGCCCACGGAGTCACAACCTCCTTCAGGAACATCCTCCTGCTCTGGCATGGGGTCCTTTGCAGTGGGGTCTTTGCTCCCCCATGACACTCGATGGCTGCAGGGCACAGCCTGCCCTCTCACCACGGGCTGCAGGGGAACCTCCTCCCTGGGCATCTCCTCCCCACATTTCTGCACTGACCTAGGGGTCTGCCTGGGTGTCCCTATCACATCCCATCCCTCTCTGCACCTGTTCCTCTCTTCTCACTGTTTCTGCTTCCACTGCTTGTTCCCTTTTTATTTTCCCCTCTTAAATATTAACTCTGTCCCAACTAAAACCTGCACAATGTGTCAGTCGCAGAGGCACTGACCGGCTTTTCTGTGGTCAGAGGCAGGTCTGACTTGGAGCTGAGGGAGATTCTACTGGCTTCTCACAAGTCATCCCTGCATCCCCTCCCCTGCTACCAAAAACCCACCACCACAGAAACTCAACACACCTACCAGCACTGTTAGCACTTGCAATGATTTTTTTTTTCCTGCTGTGTTCTAGTAGATTTTTTGCTGAATGGTGAGAGAATTTGACATCTGTGCCTATTTGTTATCTATAGCTCCTTTGTTTTCAACTTCAGCCCTCATAGCAAGGTGACATTTTGGAACCAGTGTTTCCATTAACTCAACTCAAGTAGTGCCTTATTTCTGAAGTAGCCATATCTATTTTAATGGAGGTATTTAATGGCATAGCACCCTCCTCAGTAAAAATGACAATGACAGAATAAGACCCTCATTCTGCACTATATCACTCAGAAACAGAAGACAAGAATAGGCCATAAAAGCAGGATTCATGTGAAGATTTATCTAGTTTATCACCAAGGAAGGTTCCAGGAGTGAGCCATCATACATTTCTAAAGAATATATTAGACCAGGAAAATAATAGTGGTTATTAGTAAAAACAGGTAAGACTTTCAGCCTTGCTAAATATTAAACCATAAATATCAATACTTAATAAAATGTTGTCTAGGAAGACAATGAAGATTTGCTTTCAAAGGAAGAAAAAAAGGAGCACGACTTGCTTTTTTTACTTGTTGTTATTCTACATAATCAAGCAAAAAATAAAGCATTTGATCAGATCTTAATAGACTGAATTGTAATATTTCAATTTTGGGGAAAAAAAGAGATTACTCTTAGGTAAAAAACCCAAAACCTCAAACTAACAAAACACACAACTTCTGTGTCTAAATTTTTGAAATTTGCATTACAGATACAACAGATGGATATTCTACTATCTCATAAACTTAAAGATGGTTTTATCACATTTCCTACATGGATTCTCTAGTATCTAATGAGAACTCATATTGCTTTCTTCCCCTCATTAGTAGGTGCTCTATCCTCAGCCTTTGATTTTCATAACATATGTCAGACCCTCATAACCTTGGGACCACTATCCCATCTATAAAATTTGGCTGAAATGGGCCGGACAATTAAAAGGTAACTGGGGTGAGGTGGGGGAGAGGGAGACAGATAGGAAAATACAGAAATTCACACACATGCTGAGTGTGTTTCTCCTTTTCTTAAGAATGTGAGTTATGTGCTTGAGAGAAAGATTTAGTGCACTCATGCTGAACAGCGATTAACTTCCTAATTTACTTGGCAATCCTAGAAGCCTGAAATTCTTACACAGAAACCATACAGAAGTAGGATGCTACCAATTGGAGATTCAGGGTATTTACAACAATTATCCAGAATAAGCAGTGAAAATACTATCCCTTCTCTAGTCACCCTGCTTCCTATGTGACTTTCACTGTCACAAAGGTCTGAAAACCTCATTCTCTGTAGAACTTGCAACTTCTTCATCAAATAAAACATGGGTCTTAAATTACACCCTATGCAGTACACAGTCATAATTAATTTCTTGATTAATACCCATCATTTAGAGTGTTTCAGGGAGATGTACTTTCAAAAAACAGTATCTGATGAAGTAGGTAACACAAGGTCACCATTAAGGAAGAGATCCATCTTCAATCATCTGGAGGTTGAAGTGGGCATTTAAGCGTAGGTTAATCTAGAAACATTAAAACTAGCATTTCCTCATTTCCCACTGTATTTTTTACTATAAGTATAAAGAAATATAATAACTAAGACCTCTATTGTAACATGAATTTTAAGGATTTAAACCCAGCATTGATACTGAGTTACCTTTAAAGAAGCAGCAGACTGATGGCAAAGTATCAGGTAAACATGGGAATATTTGGCTAGTGCAGGTCAGCTGGAATTCATTTAGCATGTTGAATCAACGTAAGCTTATGTCAGGAGATTTGTAAATTTAATTTTTGTTTTTCCTGACTTCTTGTGGTTTTAATCTTTTGTTAGTTCATATTTTTTTAGATTAAATAAGACAAGTAATAGTTTTTCCAAGAGTTCAAAAAATAATTATTCAAAATTCCCTGTGAAAACTAATAGTTATAAATCAGATACTGATTAGCTAAAGAAAAACTCACTATGCAGGGGTACCTGTATGCTGCATACAAATTGCACATGTACCATAAGAGTTGAGAAAAGATCTTGACAGACAATCGCTCATTAAAATCTGATAATTGTAATCAGAGTTCTTTGACTCCCTCTAATTGGTAACAACAGAATTGAAGTAATCTGTGCTTTTGGCATTCTCTCTAATGCATCTCATAAGAATTAAAAAGCAATATATAGAAGAAAAAATGCTTTATTAGTTACAGGATTTAAAAGACATCAATTAACTTCTTTAAACCCCCCCTCTTTTCCTTTAAAAGACAAGGCAATTTATTTCCTTGATGTGTGAGCCATCATCAAATCTAAATTCACAGCAAGAACACTTCTGAGATAGCCCAAACTTATCATGAGGTTAATGAACCATTGGACTAGTCCCATCAAACCCATTTGTCAATGAATAAAATTGCTCGTCTGTTATCTTGCAACACAATTTGAAATAAAACTGCCAAAGTAAGAACTTATTTATATTTCTCTTTAGCACAGATTGCTCCTTCAGATTGTAAAATGTGTGTATATTAGGTCAGTAATGTAAGGAGAGTTTATTCTTTTGTAGCAAAGGTCACATATTCAGTCTGAACAGATTTCTGATTTTTGGGGGTTATGTGAGAGCAGAGTTGAACCTACAACATTTGCAGTAATTTCAGTTGTAAGGCCTGTCAAAACAATTTAAGACAAGATTGTGTATGAGTTTTGCTAGCCAGAATCTTTCAGGGAAAATCAGGCTTGAAAATTTAAGCATAGCAGGTGACAATTACCATGCTATCATGCTACTCTATTATTGTTGAGTTTATTTATCCCATTAGTTATTATACACGATAACCACAAATTAAGCTGGATGTGGTACATCAAAACCTGAAGGTTCCACGTTTGGAACAATCAACAGGGAAAAGTTTCTGATAAACAATCACTGCATTAGTCACAATGTCTTTTCTGCGCTTAACCAGAGGACAGGAGCAATGAAAGTAAAGTGAGTGGCATGTTCTATTATGCAGAAAGAAATGATACAGCAGTCTACCCATTGACACTGAGCCCAGAGCTGTGAGCAAGCAGGCTGGGCAACAAGTGGTTCAGAAGCTGAGTAAGGACCATTTAATCTGCAGGAACTGCTGCCCCCTTCAGTCACAGGTGAATGCGTCTTGGAAATTTGGACAGAGGATAGGAACAAACCAAGTAGTCTTAGACCTCTGGGCTAATAAAGGTCAAAAAGGCAAAAGTGAAGTGTAAGACTTGCTGTGGAGTACACCTTCAATTAACTCACCTGAAGGTGCAGGAAACTTTATGAAATTCTGGAAAACTCTTCCTGTCTCTTATAATATTTTGTTGTGAACAGAACACAAGGCTGCTTAATTCTCCTCAGGTGACCAGAACTACAACATAAGAGCCCCATTAGAGGCTGACTGTGTGGGGTGGCCCGACCTGTGAGTAGGCAGTCAGTTTGCCTATGGAAAATCCAGGTTTAAGCTTATATTTGTTCATATGATATGAAAACCCTCCAATACCACCTGGACATTTTATGTTATATTATCTGTCTCTGTAAGGACTAGTGTTGTGAAGCAGAAACAGAAAATCTTTAAACGATGATAAATTCCCATCTTGTGAGGAAAGGCTGAGAGAGTTGGGCTTGTTCAGCCTAGAGAAAGTTCTGGGAAGACCTTATAGCACCTTCCAGTACTTGAAAGGACTGACAAGGAAGCTGGGCATGACTTTTAGCAAGGGCCTGTAGTGACAGGAAAAGGGGTAACGGGTTTAAATTGAAAGTGGGGAGATTTGTATTAGATATCAGGAAAAACTTCTTCCCAGAGAGAGTGGGGAGGCATTGAGACAGGCTGCCCAGAGAAGCTGTGGATGTCCCATCCCTGGAAGTGTTCAAGGCCAGGGTGGACGAGTCTTGGAACAATGTGCTCTAGTGAAGGGTGTCCATGTCCATGGCAGGGGGGTTGGAACTAGGTGGTCTTTAAGATCCCTTCCAACTGAAACCATTTTATGATTCTATTCCCAAAAACACCATTAAGTGCAGGACAGTGTTTCCACTTAGTGTCAACACACAACTTTTTATTTCCATGACTCACCATCAAATGCTCAGTCATGGGTGTACGTCGTAGCAGAATATGGGACATGGAGACTTCCCCCCAAAAAAGTTACCCAGCCTTTAGACTTACCACAGACTCTTGTACTCAACCTCGCTTGCTTGAAGTTCTTGCTTTTAAAATTTCACTTCACAGTTCTCAAGATTATCACTTATGTTCTTCAGTTAGACACAAGTTAAAAGCACTGGGTACATGTGCTTCTACAACCTACAACAACCTCATGTTTTCAAGATAAAAATGAAATATGATGTTTCTGACACCAAGTTTCTTTGGTTTTCTTCCCAGACAATTTCCCATTGCTTCACAAATAGCACCCAAATACTCTTTTTTTCCCATTTTGTTTTT
>NW_010249330.1:25767-25981 GCF_000690775.1 Eurypyga helias | reverse complement strand
GCTGGAGCCGGGGGTTGTCGGTGCCGCCGCCGGGCCCCGGTGTCTTTTGTTGGGAGCAGCGTTGCGCCCCGCGTTATCTGCCGCGGCAGGATCTTAGGGGATGTTTTTCCTTTCCTGCCTTTCCCAAGTTGGCTTATGTAGGTTTTTCAGCTGAAAACGCACGCTTGAGGCACTTGTGAAACGCCAGGCACCGGCCCTTCTGTCGACTCCCAGA
>NW_010249330.1:23222-25653 GCF_000690775.1 Eurypyga helias | reverse complement strand
GGGAGCTGGCGAACGATCCCGAGTTTCACACCCGTCCGTGCGGGAGCTGCCTGCCCTCGAAGGCTTTGCCGTCGTGCCCTGGCAGAGCTCCAGCTGCCCGGCCGCGTTGCCTTGCCCGCCCATGGGGTATCTGCCCGCACTCCTTGGCGTGCGGACGGGGGTGCCTTCTCCAGGGCTGTCCGCGGCTCTTGCCCAGCATGCTGGCTTTTTTCGGGCAAGAAAACTAGCGGGGAAGCGTGCGGCTGCCGGATGGGTATGATTCGAAGAGGGACGGGGGGCTTGAGGCTGAAGCAGGCGCTGAGATGGGCTCGGGGGAGCTCATCTTCCTGAGCAGCGTTTTGGAAGAGCAGCTCCATCCCTCCGCACTCTCGCGTCCTGGCAGCGACCCAAACTGAGCTTCGCGCAGCGGTTTCTGGAAAAAAACAAGCTTAAGAAATAGTGGAGATCTGGGGGCCAGGGTGAAGGCTTAGCCAGGGGCTGCGCGTGTAGCTATAGGCTGGGACGGCTTCAGCGCCTCCTGGTAAATCCAGCCTTGCCTTCAGGAAGGAGCGCGGTGGGGTTTTCCCTGCTGGGTAGCTGAGGAAGCTGAGAGCACAAGGGTTCCTCTTCCAGGTCAGGCAGGAAACGGGTGGCAGAACTGGGGTCTCCGCAGCCCTCATCGTAAGGTTTAGCAACGTTCGTGTCCTCTTTTTCCAGCTCCTGGACTTTCTTCAGCGAAAGCTGGAAGTGGAGGGCTTAGCAGGAGGCTGGGGGAAGTCACGTCCCTTAAGAGGATGGGGACTAACAGTTGTTGGGACACAGTCACCCAAATACACCATCACGTTGGCACCTGGGGTTCAAGGGCGCCTTTGTAACTGTCCTTTGGGAATCATGAGCTTCCCCACCGCAGGGCTCCGAGTGCTGATGTAATTACAGCCTTTCCTCTCGCCTGCCCCAATTGCATTTAAATCTCTGAAGAATGAGTAATTCCCTACTCGGATATGAAAAAGGCTCTTCTGTGAGTCCCGGGGCTGCTTGTTGGGGCTGTGTGTGCTCCTTGGTGGTACTGAGCTGATCTGCAGTGCCATTTTTTTTCAGTGCATAGAGCGGCTGGGGAAAGCTCTGTGTATCTGCAGCCAAAAGGTCTGGCTGTGCCCTTGAGCCGGGATCTGGGCTACTGTTTCACAATTCAATTAGTTTTCTGGGTTGCATAGCAGCTTCCCAAGAAGAAGGCAATTAATTTCTAGCCTGCAGGGCAGGAGATGCAGTGTTCGTGTCTGTTGGGTGGGTATCTCAACCCTGGGCAGCCCGTGGCCAAGCAGGAAAGATCAGCCAAAAATACCACGGAGCAGGAACACCAGATCACCCAGCAGCCAGAGCCCTCTTTGTTCTTGCCGGTCACACGCTGCCTGCCCTTCCGAATCACCCTGGTATCCCTGCCAGCTTTCCTCGTAGCATCTCTCTCCAGCATAGGTCCAACAGGTTTCTTATACCTGCTGGCTTGCAGAAGGCTGGGAGTTGCAGGTTTGGCTGTGGGAAGCTGCTGTGGGAGCTGCCAGCCTCCATGAGCCCGAGGAGGATGCAAGGGCCCTTTGGGAGGGGGAAGGAATATCAGAGATTCAATTCCAGTTTGGTTTCCAAGTCAAAGCAACATGTGAGAGGGAAACACGGCACAGCAGAGTGCGTTCTTCCTTGTGCCCGACGATGTGACGGGGTTGGACGCATGCAGGCAGCAGTACGCGTGTCTGCCTCGCACCGAGCCAGCAGGTACTGTGGGGAGGGCACTAATCCTGCTTATTTGACTGGCAACAGCTTCCTTGTCTCTAATGAGGGAGAACATTATTAGGTCTGTGGTTTTCCAGGATTTACAGAGCATAATAGTTTTGCCCCTGGGTTTATAGATTTTGGCAGGTTTTCGGAAGCGTGTCTGGTTCAGCTGCGGTTGTGGCAGCGCTTCCCAAGCTCACCTCTGCCTTGGAGGGAGCTGCGGGTTGCTCAGTTCTCAGGAGTCTCAGACACAGACCCCTGAGTGACAGGGAAGGAAACCTGTAGCAATGAATCTAGCCGGGTGGTGGGATGCTTGTGCAGTGTGTTAAAGTTGTGTAAACCCTGAACCCTCCTGATCCTGTTCAGGTTGGGTGATACAGGAGTGTCGGTGATGTTTGACTGTGGAGAGGGGCGGATGTTCCTGCTCACAGCTTTGGTTGGTTGTGATGATGCCCAAACGTAACTCTTCAGTGTGGTGCTCTGCCTGCTAAGGATTTAGAACACTGTGCACTCATGATCTACTGCCTGGTAGTAAGACGGAAGAGAGATACTCCAGCCACTTACCCCGGTGGGTTGTGGCTGCTGCTCCCAGGGGTAACCGAGGCACATTTTGCTGGCAGTTGCTGATGATGAGCTGGCAGCAGTGATACTGAGCGCTCTTTTCCTTTGCCCATGCCTGCAGACA
>NW_010249330.1:6692-23134 GCF_000690775.1 Eurypyga helias | reverse complement strand
GCGTGGAGTGGCAGGGTGGTGCCAAGGGGTTCCGTGTGATGTCCAGAGCTGGAGCCTGGGAGGGACACAAGCTTTGGTGGTGGTTCCTAATCCCTGATTTACGCATTCTCGTAGCCCAGCTCTCTCGGGACCATGTGCTCGCTGGCAGGCGAGCCTTGGCAGCGCCGTGGTGTGAGCCGTCGTGTGCTGTGTGGAGCTGGGCACTGAGGACAGGGAGCCTCCAGCTCTGCCAGGACACCTCAGTTGCTCATAGGAAGGGTTCTCTGGTTATTTTACTTTTATTTTTTTCCTTCCTCACTACTGGACACTTCCCTACAGGCACATACTTCTTGCACCACCCAACACATGGTATTTCTAGTATTTCAGCCAAAGACTTTGTCTCAGTAAGGTACTGAGTTGTGCTGAGTTATGTTGTGGTTTTTAGGGTCATGAAAGACAAAAAACCCATCAGCCAGGTTGTTTCCAGAGGGGGCCTTATTAGAAATAGGCTGTTCTACATGCATGAATTTTGTAGGCTCGTCCTTAAAATTCCCTTGAGCAAATGCCCAGGATGTCTCTGGGACACGTGGCCGCGGTACGGGGCTGCGGGGGGCTGGCATCCCTCCTGCCGTGGGGAGCAGCTGCTGCCCGCGTGCTGCAGGCGCTGGGACTCAGCCCCGCTGCTAATATTAGCAGGAACGTGCCAGGGGGATGGTCGCAATGCGGGTGATGCGGCTTGAATTCAATATGGTGAAAGGCCCGGGAGAGGGGATGTGCTTCACTCACGCTTGCGTAAGCACCTCACTTGGGTTTGGGGTCTCCCCTGTAAGCCCTGCGGTGGGTTTTCAGGATGAGTGCTCTTCTGGGCTTACGTGCATGGGGGTGGGCTGGGAGACTGGGTCTGTGACTAACGGGGACGTTCAATGCCTGGAAAAGGAAATGCAAAAAGATCTTTCAGATTATGCCTCGGATCATCTTAACCCTAGGAGTGAGTCAAAGCTCCTGAATGTCATCTATTGGATTTCCTGGGCTGTACAAAAAAATTATACTGCATCTAGTCTCTTCTGATACTCACCAGCCCAGTGTGGGTAGACCCAGCGCTGCTTTCCCGGCTGATGGATGTACCGTGCTGCTCCGAGACGGCGTCGCCTCTGATATCCTCCAAGCCAAGTTTTACAGGCGCTTCAGAGAGTTTTCTCTCTTTTTCCACTCTTCCTATCTACGTTTCTGACTCTGAGACAAAAGGATGGAGTGGATAAAAGTTTCCTGCCAAATCAGTGTGGGGTGGGAGAGTCAGGAGCTGGGGGGAGGTGCCTGTGGGAAGGCAGGAGTTGTGTCTTCCCCAGCAGAAGTTGTATCTTCCCCTGCAGAACTGGCCTTTCATCTGCAGAGTGGAAAAATCGTATCTGCCTGGTTACAGCAGCAGAGACCTGCCGCTGCGGGTTGTTTTTTTCCCTGTGTATGTTTAGTTCCTTGGGAATAAGAAGGTTGTGAGGGAGTGGGAAAGGGAAGAACAGGACGTGGATCTCTGTGTCCACGTGAGCTGGGCTCTGGGGATAGCCTGTAGCCCCAGTTAGGATGTAGGATCATCCAGAGGTCATTGTTTATAGTCATCTTATGTGAGGAGGGCTGGGCTGCGTGTCCTTGGGGATGGACAACCACTGCAGCATGGAGCACCGTGTCCTTGGCTCTGTGTCAGCATGGAGGGTTTCCAGCGTTGGCTGGTACGGGTGATCTCTGTCCATCTGAGATCGGTCTTGGGCAAAGCGAGCACAGTGTTGCGCTAATCATAAAGAAACCTTTCAAAAGTGGCTGGATGGGAAGGGACAGAGAGGGCATGAGACTGGACACTGGGGACAGGGCAGCTACTTTGTGCGAGCGTACTGCTGGCATCTGGAGGTGAGTCAAGGTATTGGAGCGTGTACACCACGCTGTCTCTTCCAAGTACTCACCAGCCTCTGGGATCTTGGTAGCATCTTTCCTTTAGTGAGAAGCTCACCTAAAATATAATCATTCTCCAACTTTAGTCTTTGCTCATTGCCTGTTGGTGGTTTATGGCTGTGGAGGGAGTAGGAAGCACCTCTAGAATATGTTGGGTCATGCCTAATACGTTTGAGTGACCATGTCTACATCTCTTGGCCAATACATGCCAGCAGACCTGCTGCTAATTGACCGTCCTGGCACCTTTGGGTGTCCTGTGGCCTCACTCTCTGGGTGCTGGTTTATTTTCTGTTTTGCAGTCCTTCCTTGCAGAACAGCCCATTTTCCCAGGAGCCAAGACCCAGACAGCAGCCACAAAAGCTTGGAATGGGACTTGTTATAAATCCAAAGACAATAATGGAGACTTCAGAGCCCATAATCACTCCAGATCTTCATGTTTCTAGCTCTGATATTTGATATTTAAGGCAATGTCTTTCTGCAGGACCATTAGGCAGGCTCTTTCCCTCTCCCAACTTCCCTCCCTCCTTCTGCTGCAGTCAGCTCTGGCACCTTCTTGGTCTTTAGAGGTGGGACATGATGGCAACAAGCCAAGTGACCCTAAATCCTGGTTAAGCTTGCGTGAAGCCTGTAAGATGAGTCAATGGGTGTGAGTCCAGTTCCTGACGGGGATATGCCTGTTTGGTGCGGGTTAGGGTCCATCAGGAGAACTCTTTGTGGGACAGGGGTAGGCTGTCATGCCCTTCGGCACGGAGCAGGAGGGTTGTGCTATGGTCACCTCTCATTTCATACCTGCAGGGTGTCATTTGGTCCTGGCACCTCTCTGCTTTACTCATGCAGGCATCAGCAGTTTACACCCTCCTGCTCCCTTCCCTGCTGCACAAATGGTGCTGGTGAGGAGCAGCCCTTGGGCAACAAAGGGGTTTATTGTTGCCCTCAACTGATTCTGAGAAGCTGCCCCCAGATTAATGAGAGCTCTTATCTCCTGCTGGTTGTGACTCAGGCTTTTACTGTAATTGCTTTTGTGAGGTTGCTGGATGGAACTCAGCACTTGGGTCTCCTGGGGACACCTTCGGAGCAGTGACTCAGGGGCAAGGTCTGTCCCAGCTGGCTCTTGGCTGGTTTGCATGCCGAAAGGTGGGACATCATGGGTGTCAGGGCGGTCCATCCCCCTGCATCCTCCCAGTGCTGCAGCAGATGCCCTGTTAGGGCAAGTTGGGGTGGGTACCAACCTGTTGCCTGGGTTGGTGTCTACAGGCACCGCTGACGTCAGGCGGCCTCCCACGGATTGCAGGGCAGGGGATACTGTGACCACATCAGTCTGTTCCACCATCCTCCCAGCAGTAGAGTGGGAGTTTGAGTAAGCATCACAGAATTGTATGGCCCCTTGCTCCTGGTGAGTTGAGTACTCACCAGCTTGTCCAGCCCTGGGAGTCATGGCAGGGCTTAGGTTGAGGGCATCGGCACACAGCATCGTGCTGGCACTGGTCTGCTGGACTGGGAGGGATGGAGTATGGTGAGGACTGGGGTTGGGACTTCAGTCTTTCTTTCATCTGGTCTTTGGAAGTGCAAACATGGGGAAATGTGAAAAGGATGGATTTGGGTTTTTTTTAAAGCATGTTTAGTTTACCAGGGGGGGAGAATGGAGGGGTGGTGTGCTCTCTGCCAGCTATCAGGACGTTTGGACAACTGCTCGCGCTGCGGTGCTGGCTGTCCAACAGAGACGCCGGAGCTGGCTGCGATGGCAGCAGCGATCAGCAGGCAGCACAGGCAGGGCTAGCAGGCAGTGCCACTGCCCTGAATGGCTCCTGCTCTCTCCTTTAGCAACTTTGACTAATTTACCCTTTTCTGTAGCTTTTTAACCAGCATGTTGCAACACCATCCATCAGAGCATCTTCTCAAGTGGAAACTTAATCACTCATTGATTTAATCACCCAGACCCAGCCACCGAAACTGGTCGCCCGACCTGAGTCACCCTCCATGTCCCCTGCGTGGGTGATGGGAGTCGTGACTCATGGGGACGGCGTCTGGGTCCTTACGGTGTCCTACACCCAACGTGGTACCAGTGCAGAAGCTGGTAGCGCAGGCCGGTCTGGGGTCTGCAAGACCATTTGCATCATGCTTTTGCCTCCTGGGCAATAATTTTAAGGTGTTTTAGAAATATTAGTGAACCAAACCAAATCTGCGGTCCCCTGGGAGGCGCAGAGAAGATTTATTGCTCTCCTTCCTCCTGCCCTTATGAAAGGAAACTGGAGCACAGACCGGAGGCAAAAGCTGCAGAGAGCCTGTGGCAGAGCCAGTAATGCAATCTGCTGGGCTGGATACCCTGTATTTTATGTAATTTTCTCTACAAGTATGAAATGAATATAAGGGATGTAAAATACACTGGTCTGATCTGGAAGCATTTTGCTGAGGGTTAATGGTTATATAAACCAAAGTGTAATGGAGAGTCAAAGCTAAAACCTTTCTAGAACTGCGTTATAGGGGAAAGCTGGGATTTTGAACTAATCTGAGTGTGGATTTTTTTTTTTTCCTATTCTTAGTCCTGACTTTTCTTTTGCATGTTCATTTCTGGTAAATGAGGGGTTTGCTGCATTACTCTCAGCATTAGTCCCTTTTGTAGCTTACTGCATGTGAGAAAAACGCTGCTTGAAAAACTGGTTAATGTCAGAGCCCTGAGCTTGCATTTATCCCCAAATTTTCTCCATAGCTCAGCCCTTGATGACGAAGGCACTGCATATTGACAGCGTAGTGCCAGCGTTGTCTTCTACACGTGATTTGTGTCAGGACATGCGATGTATTGCAACTTCTTTTGAATGCTGTTTGTAAAGTCAGAAAAGGGATTTATTTGTGCATAAACCATTCATAACCTGACCCAGGATAGCATGAAAGGCATGCTACAACAGCAGATTGTTGCTATATGTGTATATATGTGTGTGTTTATATGTATGTATTACAGCAAGGTTAGTTTATTGGTAAAAAGAAGGTGTGAAACCTCCTGGCACGAGCACAGGGAGGGGATCCAGCAGCGCTGACTTCTCTCTTATGCTAGATTACCAGTGGCTTTGGCAAAGGTGCTTTTAAAGTTTCCTGCCTTCTTTTCTCCAGACATAAGAGAGGATCTGAATTTCTCGGGCTGTTTTGAACCTGTTAGTGTACTCGCAATGTGCCGCCAGCATGTGTAGCATCACCTGCTGCCCGGTGAAATTCCCATCTCGGCTCCTTGTTTTTGACCCCACTGAGAGGCTCGGTGCGGTTGTGAGCACCTTGTTGTTGAGGATGGGACAGAGATATCCTGCTCTGGCCCTGCCGCAGGGCTTCAGCTCCCTTCCCCCTCTGCTGTGGGACCTTTAAGTGTAATATATTGTGTATATACATGCTATGGATACATGAAGAACATCCCACTTGTCCTGCCTTCAGTTCACTAAAATGCATCCACCTCTGTCAGGGATGGCAGCAGCTATCCAACAACATTGTGGACGGTGGGTTCGGAGAGGCCAAACCCGGGTGGCCCTGTGCTAACGTGGGTGAAGACGCTCTTTGCACTCGAGGTGGGCCAGAAAACCGGCGTGAGCATCCTGCTGCCTGGTGACAGGGGTCTGGGAAGCTTTAAAGGCTGTGAGTGGTTAATGCTGTGTTGGGTTTCCAAGGGTTCCTTGAAAGATGAGACCTGCGGCCTCCCCCTCTTTCCTCCCCGGGAACAGGAGGTGACCATCTGGTAGCAGTTTAGAGAAAGTCAGCGCTCTCAAACGGTGCCATTGTATCGTGTGAAATAACGGGGCGCCTGCCTGCCCTACTCCCATAAGGCTCTTATGTGTCCAAAAACCCAAGAGAAGCTTTCCGTGCTTAAGCAAGCAAGCAGACGTAACCCCTGGGTTACGGAGACCGCGTGAGGGGCAGAGGATGTTTAATGGGAAGCAGTTGGGCGCTCTGGCCGCGGCACAGCCCGAGGCTCCGGTTGCGAAGCGGGTCCCGGAGGAGCCAGCATCCCTCACTGTTTATTTTGGTCTCCTGAGCTCTGTGCATAGAGCTTTCCTTGTATAAAGCATCCCCTCGATTGTTACTTCGGTATTCTGGTTAAAAAGGGAAGAAAGATGGAGCAGAAGTTCCCTCGTTGATGCCTCCTGGGTTCCATTGGAGTGCCGAGAGCCAGACTGCGGAGCGGGATGAGCCATGGTGGATGGTGTGCTGTGACACCCCGGTGCTTCCCACCGGGAGATGCGGAGCCTTTGGGCAGGAGCCAGATCCCATCACAGAGTCTGGACACCCTTGGCTTGGCTGGGACCCCCAAGGAAGAACTCGCCTTCTGGGAGGGGAGCGTGTCAATGGGAGGCCCCAGCCACACCATTTGCTTGTGGCTTTGGAAAAATCTTGGCTGTTGTATGAGCTACTGGGATTTGAACCAGACCTTTGCCCTCTCTTCCCAATTTGCAAGATCCCTAAAGAGCAGCTTTAACTGGTGGTGTGTGACCTGCTGGTGCCTGGCTGTGGGGTGACCGGGAGGACAGAGCAGCCACACTGCACAGACATCCCCAACGCCGCAGCACAGAATAGAAAGACACATATATTTTGCTGCTTCTCAGGCACTGTGCTTGCTTGGGGAGTGTTTGAGCAGGGATGAAGGCATCTGTCTCTTGCCCCAAAGCGCCTGGCTGGCAGGGACCACGTTTAGGTCAAAACTGCGGGTGTGCAGGAGCTGCTGCCGATGTGCACAGCCAGCAGAGCTGCTGGCAGCAGGTGCCACCTTGGAAAGCCTGTGCCTCCATCATCTGCCAGGATTAATACCAGTATTTTTTAAAGCTGACCCTGCGTCGCTGGTGCTGCAAAGCAGGGCCACGGCTGTGTGATGCTCAGCCAAATGCCACTGCCTCGAGTGGGTTGCAAAGGTCCGGTCCCCAAAGGGATAGCGAGCAGTTCCCAGCCCAAGCTTGATGGCTGTGGACAGAGGCTGGCAGGGGCAGAGGTCACATCCGAAAAAGGAAGTGCTTGGAGATCTCATTTTAGGGGATTTTGGGCTTTCCCTGCTGTGGGAGGGGAGCCACTGCCTTCAGCAATGGTGGATTGAGCCAGAGCTGCCTGAACTGGTTTGGAATTGGTTAAAAGGAAGAGTGTGTTGATGGGAATGCCGCTTTGTGCTGCACACACCTCCGGAGGAAGGGTGATGATGCTCGGCATCTCCACCTCATTCCCTGCCAGCTGCCTCGACACCAGCCAGCAGATCGGATGCTGGTGGGGCTTGGGAAGCCTTGCCAGTGCCAAAAATCCCCTGATAAGTATCCTAGTGGGGAGAACCCTGCAGCATGGTCATCCCGGACCCTGCTTGGGCCAGGGACACCTTAGCCCAGGGTGTCAGGGACACGTGGACCTGAAGGCCCATGGCTTTAGGTGTGGGACCCTGGTGTGGGACCCTGGTGCTGCTCCGGTGAGAGTGGGGTGTGGGGCCCCTCAGCGCTGCCCTGCCTTCAGCTCCTGGTGTTGTAATGAATACGCCAGCTTCCTCGCAGGAAGCCGGGAGGAGGGTCATCTGGAGCAGAGGCTGTTTACTTTCCTTTCTTGGCTCTGGGCAGGACAGGCTATTTTTAAGCTTTTTCTCTTTTTCCTGGGAGTTGTTTTGCTTCCTGAGGTCCTTCTGCCTTCTCTGTGCAAGGAGCAGGAGAGGGGTGATGCTGAGCAGGGGAGCTGCAGCCATGCTCAATACCACCGAGGGCTACTGTGGCTGAAGGTGGCATCCCTGACAATCATGTTTATGGCAGTGGGTCTCTGTCTCAGAGGTGGAAACACAAACCCTGTTGGTGGTCACAGTCCCTCTCCTTGCTTGTGCTTGGGATGTTTGGCTTTCTCCAGACCATGTTAGACTCAGGGCAGTGGCCAAACATGCCTGCAGGACAAGCTGGGTACTGAAATCTCCGTGCAACCAGAGGCATAAGATGGACATCCTGTCCTGCAGAGAGCCATGGGTGGGAAAGCTCTCAGATTGTCACAAATCAGTGACACCCTGGGGGTCCTTGTGACTTTTGCTGTCAGAAATTGCTGAGACATTTCTAACCCTGTCTTGGGGTGATGTTTCCTTGCCCAGCCCCTTGGTACCCTCTTACTGCCCATCGGGACCTCAGTGCTGGCACAGGATGTGTTATTTGGATGGCTCGAATCTTCTGCAGCTGTAATTGTGGTTTTGCAGCTCTTCCTTAGGCTTGTTGAACCCCTTTGTGACTGGGCTTTGACCTTTTTCTCCTTTTCTGCAGCGGGGCCTAGAGAGACCTGGAGAAAATCTGTTTCTGGGTGTTGTATTCAGTCCAGCCCCTCAATAAGGGCAAGGGATGGCTGTGCTCCAGCAAGACTGTGGTGGAGGGCAGGTTTACCCCAGGCTTGGGGCACGTCGAGAGGTTTGAAGGCAAAAGACAGGGCCATGTGCAGCAGCTCCAGCATTGCCATGGAGAGACCACCCAGTCACTGATGCCACCATTTCTTTGGCAGTAGCAAGTGGCGGTGGGACTCGGAGGAGCTGAGATGATGGAGGTGGTTCACACAATGAACCCTGGATGTTAGCAGGGCTGTTTGTATCCAAAGCTTGTTATTAGGCCAAAAAGAAATCCCCAAACCACTTGGTATTGAGAAATTTCCAGGGGGATATTCGTTAAGGAAAGATGCTCGCCAGCGTTTACTTTGCTGTTGGGTTCCTTGAGAGCATTTACTTTTAAACTGTTCCTCCAGACACATCTGTCATGAGGTTATTAAGCTTTGTTGAAGGGAATAAATGGAGGCTGAGCTGGCTGGCTGGAGGAGTGGCGAGCAGGTTTTAAACGCCTGACGTGGACAAAACTGAGATCCCATCCATCAGGGAGCTAGCAGCGCCTGGCGGGGCCGTGTCCTCTGCTGCTCTTGCCCGCTCGGCTTTGCTCGAGGCTGGGGAAAGGCTCCCTGTCGGGTTGTCCCTTCCACTCCCTTTGTTTTCCTGCAAAATGCAAGCTGGGCTTGACTGATGCATTATTTTAAACTTGGGATTTGGGAGAGAAAGTCGTTAAAATGGTATTTTCTGGATTAAGTGTGTGATGGAGAAGGAAAAGCATAGAAAAGTCTGTGCTGGAGAGTCTGAGCCGGGGCTCAGTTTTGGAGACCTGAGAGTTACGGACATGTCGGAACAGCTTTCAAGCGTGGGACTTTTTTTTGGATTAATTGTTCTGGGGGTGCTGAGGACTGAGGCTTGGGCGCAGACCTGCGGTGCACAGGACGTGCCGAGCACAGGCGGCAGGGTGGAGAGTGCTGCAGAGCATCTCGCCCCTGAAAGCCAGCAGGGACGTGGCTGGGGGGATTCAGAAAACAGAGCAGATAAAATGGAGGAAAAATATCTTTTCTTTACTGTCTCCCTCCGTCTACCAATGTCAGAATGTTTTTGAGATGCAGGACGGACCATTTTGTCACTTAGTGCCCTTCATGGAGCCCTTCCTGGGTCTTACATGGTGGATGCTATGTGTTTTGCTCCGGTGCTTTCTTCTCTTCTAGCCATAGAGCGGCCGTGGAGCTGTTCCCACCAGGTTAATAGTCAGGGTGACTCACCCTGTGCATCCCTCCCTGCCCACGCCAGCCGGGAGCCTGTCTCCAGCACCCAGTGGTTCCCGTGCGGGGATCGGAACCGCAGCTGGGGGACACGAGTGTGTGTCCCTGCTCACATCTGTCTGTCCCCGAGCACGGAGAGGCTCTGGGAAGGGGCTTTTGCTGGGTCACTAATACAGAGCATCCTGGGGAGGCTCCTGGTCCAAGCCCCTGCCGTGCCCATTCTAGCTGTTTCTTCAGCCTGGTGTTCATATTTAGCAGGTTTTGGGTATTCCTCCCAGAAATGGAAGGCAGCCCAAAGCCCGTATCCTAACACATGAACCCCTGTGTGCCTCACCATTGCGTGGCTTGTCGCTGTCACCCAGCTCCGATGGTCTCATGTTCCTCACCATCTCCTTTGGCACCCCCAGAGTTGCTGCCCCGGGACGGGGCCATCGCTGTCCCCAGCCGTGTCTGCTGCCGTCCCTGCCTGGAGCCGGGTGGCAGTGGGTGTCAGCAGCTGCATCTGCAATCTGCGGGCAGAGTAGAGTGGGGGTGGTTGCTGCATGGACGGCAGGCCCCAGCCGCACCAGATGGCTCCTCTCCGGCAAACGGATGTGTCCCAGGGATGGAGGGTCCCCAGGCCCTGCCACAGGGATCAGAGCAGTCCCGTGGAGCAGAGGTGCCTCCCGCGTGTTGGCTCTTCTCCAGCTCCACCCCAGGAGTGGGTGGACATCCCAGGTCGAGGGAAGGCTGTACTCCAGTCTCTCCCCTCAGCTGCTGGCGTCCTGTGGGATCTCAAGCACAGGTTTTTAAAGGTTAAATATCACCCTGCTGATTCACAGGATGGGTGGACTCAGTACTGGTGCTTGTGTGGTCATTAGCGGGGTGGCTGTCATCACGCTGAGGCTGTCACAATGCTGGCTCAGCTTCATGTCATTGGGGCATCTGTGGGACCTGGGGGCTGTGCCTCATCCTGTCCTGACCCCAGGCTGGGGGGGCACTGCTGTGCCTGCCTGGGTGTTGTGGGGCACGACAGGTACGGGCAGCCCATGGTGTTTGAATGGGATCCAGCAGCGGTTGAATGGGGTGGGAAGGGCTGCCTGTGGGACACATGGATGTCCAGGCATGAACCAGGACCAGGTCAGGCAGCGACTGGCCCTCGACTGCATGGCCGGGATGGGAGCGTCACTCTGTGGATGGAGGCTTCCCTGAGCGATGCCGTGTGCCCCCAAGCTGAGGGTCTGACACCAGCTTTCCTTAGACACGTTCCTTGCTCGGGGGAGGGTTGGGGGAGTTTATTCTTACGTAGCCTGCCCAGCTCTGTGTGCTGAGGGGACCCGTGTGACAGACAGAGCCGAATGATGGGTGCCTGTGTGAGTGCTGCTCCGCTGTGCCACAGTAACCTGTGCATCCACTTTGCTGCAGCTGAGAGCACAGGGGCAGATCCTGTGTGGTGCTGAGGCTCGGGGAACACAGGACTACTGCCTCTTCAAGCATACATCAGAACATCCAGTTTGATGTTGCATCCGTCTCTCGTTGCCTAACTTCCCCTCTGGTAAAATGGGGATGACAATGTTTAGACTGTAGGACATCCCTAAGGCCTCCAAGTTGGCCCTCCCTTGTATCAGGGTCTCAAGTCGGTGTTTTCAAAACGCTTTGGTCTTTGGCTCGGGTGATCTCTAGGTTGTTTTTAAGAATTTGGGCTTCTGTGGCTGCCACCTTTGGTTTTCTTGCTGCGTTTATGTGTATTTGGTGCTCTCCTGGGATTGTTTTCCTGTTCCCAACTTGGATTTTGCTGGCAGTACTCACCGGGAAGCCTGTGTTTATCTGCGAATCCTTTGGGTGCGAGAGGGAAAGGAAGGCATTGGGAGCTGGATTGCTGGCTGTCCCTGGGTCTGGTGGCATGCTCTGCTGTGCTGTGCCACAGTGGGGCCCTCTGCTCCTCTCTGAGCATGCGAGGGGTGCAGGTGGGGTGGAGGGCAGCACGGGGATGGTTTCTGTGCTGGGGTTGAATTTCCTGGCTCTGGTTCCAAGTTTGTTGCTGGGTTTGTGACTTGTTTGAAGAGGCAGAGCCTGGCCCTCAGTCCCTACCTGCTTTAAATGGGATTATGAGCCCTCAGGAAAAGGAGCAGAAATGAGGTTACGAATCTCAGGCAGTGTCTGTAAGCACAGGTGGATGGTAACTAACTTCTGAACTCCTTTTCATGTTTTTCAGCTCTGAAAAGATCTTTTGAGGTCGAGGAGGTAGATCAGTCTTCAAATTCCTCCACCCCACAAAGACGGACCCCAAACCCCCTCCTCAGGTCCACCGTGTCCAGCTCCACACAGAAGTTTCAGGAACTCGGCGCCAGGAATTCGGAGCCATCTGCCCGACATGCAGACCCCACAGCCCAAAGATCACCCAAGCCCTCTCTGAGGAGAGTAGAGCTCTCTGGACCCAAACTGCCTGAGCCGGTGTCCAGAAGAACAGAAATTTCCATTGACATCTCATCCAAGCAGGTGGAGAACTCCACCTCAGGGTTGTCGAGGTTTGGCCTCAAAAGAGCAGATGTGCTGGGGCACAAACCCCCTGAACCCACCCCAAGGAGGACTGAGATCACCCTCGGCAAGCCCCAGGAGCCGAGTCTCCGGAGGGTGGAGGCGCCGGCATCAAAGATCCCCGAGATGCCCCAGCGAAGAGCCGAGACGGCCAATGCTCCTGTGCCCGACACAGCCACCAAGCGCGTGGAAATCCAGGTAGCGAAGGCTGCCGAGGTCCCAGTCCCACCAGCACGGCAAGCGGAGAGCTCGGAGCCTCCCCTGGCCACCCAGCCTCCCCAGGCAGAGCCAAAGCCGCAGCCAGCGCTGGTGGAGAGCCCACCAAAGAGAGAAGAAGGTGAGTACAGCTCCGGGCAGCTGCGCGGTTGAGATGCGGGCTGGTGCCTGCCTTCATCCCTTGCTGCAGGTGCACAGCCCGTGTGGGGACGCCGAGCCTTGTGCACTGCTCTTTTGGCTCCCGTGGTGATGCCTTTTGAGGCTGGTCTTGGATCTGTGCTCAGATGTGTCTTCATACATGGCTGTTATCCTTGGGTTTATCCTAGCTGAAAGAGCTGTCAGTTTGAATAAAAAATGCTGTCAAGCCTACAAGGGAATGGAAAAGAAAGTGCCAAAAGCCTGGGTGCTTGCAGAAAATGACAATTCTGCCAGCTGGGCCCCGTGTGCGCACACATCTGCCTGGGTAGCATCTAGAAAAGCCTCTGAGGTGCGGGAGAGGCGGTGGTTGTGGAAGCACTGTTGCGATGGCTTGTTGTTTAGTGTTGTTGCTTATGGTTGTGAGGCAGAAACCACCTCTTCATTAGCACGAGTCAGAGTGTTTTTGGCCTTGGAGCCAACATTATGGACCAGAGCCACTATTAAACTGGAGCCCTGGTTTATATTAGCTGTATCTTGTTTTCGATTAATCCTGTATTAAAGCCAGCTTCCCTCCCCCGCGAGTTGTCATTTATTCTCCTTAATGTTTTGGAGATACTTTTTTTTCCTCTTCAGGACTGTTAATTATTTTTCCATTCCCCATCACCCATGAGCTCTCTCCTGTGAGGGATGCAGCGGTTGGTTGGAGGGCACCACCTCCCCACCCCACCCTCTGCCTCCTCCCGGGGGTTGTGGGATGGTGTGTGATGGCTGAGCCAGGAACTGGGAGGTCCGTGCCGGGCCCCAGAGCTGGACCACGTGCCCTTGTCTTGCTTCACCATGGAATGGTCCCCTGCTCCATCTCGTCTCCCTGGGCACAGCCCTGTGGTTGCAGGGCAGTAACGGGGTCTGCGGAGAGGCTGGGCTTTGGTATGTGTGCATAGCCTAAAATCAAATCAGGAGTCAGTGATGGTGCTGCTGTCAAACCCGTAAGACTTGAGTGGTTTCTCTCCTTGGGCATGTGTATGGTTTAGGTGTGGCTTTTCTGAGCCGGCCTTTAAAGAGCTGACAAACGCCTCTACCAGCTGGCAGGTTGGTCCATCTCTGGCTGAGCCTGGCTGAAGTCAGGCTAATGATAGAGTTCAACCTGAGCATCCCTCATGGGCTCTCAGTCCCCAGCTGCTGTGTGTGTGGTGCCCAGGAGGGACATCTTCTCCTGTGGGTGACTGTGCAGTCTCGTCCTGCTGGGTTTGGGCTGCTCTGAGCTTCTCGAGCTGTGAACTGCTGATGGTTGGGCACTTTAAGAGCCGAAGACCGTCTGCGCTGCTGAGTCCACCAGCTGCCGGGGATAGGGAAGAGGGAGGGCTCTTTGCATCAAAAAGGACTCCAGAAGTCCAGGACAGCTGCTGGGGATGGGTTTTACCCAAGAGCCCAGCTGTCTGGGGTCTGCTCTGCAGATCGAGCCGGCCCTTGGTCCTGGTACAAAAGGGACTTTCAGTCTAAATGCCTCCTAGAAGAGCCAGGAGACAAAGTAGTAGGGGTAGGGAGGGCCCTGGCTCCTTCTCCCTCCCTGTCAGCACGGACGGCAGCCCAGAGTCACTGCCACAGCCCATGTCCCCTTGCTGGTTGTCTCCAGCCTCCTCCATCGCCACGACTCGACGTTGTCTATGGCTGCTCTCGCGCAGGACCCCATTTCAGGGCACTCCTCCCCTTGGTCCACGACACCCACCCTGGGGTGATGTTGGGTGGGTGGATGGCATCTCTCCTGGTCGCTGGGTGTAAGCACATGGAGTTTTGGGCAGGCTGCACAGGGACCCTCAGGGAGCCCTGTGGATGCGTGCAGGCATGTTGCCAATGCTTGCCTGCTTGACTGCAGCTTTAGCCTCCCCACAGCCCCCCAAGTGAAATTGTTCACTGCCTGATGTCTGCAGCAGAGACAACACATGGCATGAAGTCCTGCTCCCTCTTACTGCTCCCGGAGTTTGGGGCACCCAAGAGATGCTCCAGTGGCACTGGATACCTCTTGTTCCTGTTGCTTTGTGGTTCTCCAGCACAAACAGCTGAGCAGGGGATGCAGGCAGCTGCCTCCAGCTGCCCTCAGCTCTGTGCTGGGACTTGCCTCCCCCAGCTGCTGGGGCTCTGCTGCCTTGCCTTTAACCCCTCGTCCTGCTGCCAGAGGTATGCAGGAGAGCGTGTTGTGCAGGAAGAGGCCGGTCAGAGGAGAAGAGCAATTGCAGAGAGCTCGGCAGTTCAGAGCAAACCACAAAGGAAAGGACTAATTATAGTGCTGAACTTCATTAGGGCCGCATGGCTGGTGATGTGGGCTGAGCCTGCTCCCGAGCTGTGGTTCTCAAGGTGGGAGTGGGGGCAGGAGGTGTCTTCGTGGAGCAGACGAGCAAGAAATATTCCTCCCATTCCTTTTCTGTCTCTCTGAGCCCTCATGCACTTCTGTGCTCCCTGGGGTTTAATGCTGAGTTGGGCCGTTGGTGACAGGGGGCCGGGACAGGGGTGCGCACCACGGGTGCAATGTGCCACTGCACCAGCATCCCGGGCAAAGCTGGGCTGCGTGTCCCCAGGGTGGCTGGTGCTCCCCAGCTGGGACAAGGAGATGTGATGGGATGACTGGGCGATGTGGGTTGCTATAGCTGGAGTCGTCCAGAGAATCTTCCCGCTGTGGCTGAGCAAGGCTGCCTGCGAGAAGAAAGGGGAATTGTGGGAGCAGCAATACTTCATCCAGGGACATCCACTGTCCATTTGCAAAGGAGAGATCTTGAGGGCTTCTCCTGAGATGGATGTGGGGACAGGCGAATCGTCAGGAAGAGTGCATCGTGTCCGTGTTCCTGCCACATCCTACCTCAGCATCCCCTTCCACTGGTGCTTCCGTCACCGATGCTGCCATTGTGCATGTGTGGTTGAACGTCTTGTTCTTCTGTTGTGCTTCATGCCTTGCAGTGCGGTGGAGGCTTGGAGGGGAAGACATTATTGGTCCCAGAAAAGTCAGTGTTTTCCACCTCAGTTTAATACTCTGTCTCTGCTCCCCCCATATCTGAACCTGTTTGTGTTTGAGGTGAAGGCTCACTTCTGGAATCTCAGGTGCTGGATTAGAAGCAATCCCAGATGAGAAGTGAAAGCCGGTTTGATCTGCTGATCCCTTTTGTCCCTGCACAAGCTGCTGTGGTCACGTTGCCCAGAGCCCTGGGGACAGCATGCTGCCAGCAAGGCAGGCTCCCCACCGCGGCTCTGCTGCCTGCTCCTGCCCTCGCCCCTTCTTCCTGCTCTTGGCAACTGCCAGGGCCACAATTCTCCTCATCCGTGGTCCTTTCCTGCAAGGATGCTCTGGAGCTTGTTTAGATGAATCAAGGCCGACACAATGATTAACGGGAACGTTCACCTAAACAGGGACTTGGCCTTCCATGGTGAAGTGCAAAACAGCCTGAACCATCTGTGAGCTTTCAGCTTTTTTGGAGTCTTTGTCCCGTTGCTGCCTGATGCCCCTCCTTTGTGACAGCCACGCAGGGTGCCAGGCGCCTCTTAAAAAGCAGCAGGGTCCCCCCTCTTATTTTGCTGCAGAACAAGCGAGATGACATAAGGAGAGCCAAGCAATTCAACTTTTCCACTCTTTTTTCCAGCCCTGGACCCCTACGGAAAGCCTTTTCTTTAGAATTTGCTATTTTAGGGACTCCCTTAGAGTTGAGCTAAAATTAAAAAAAGAATTAAAAAACGAAGAATAAAAAGGAAAACTTCAGATCCCCTTTGTTCCTTGTGAGGGTTGTACCCAAAAACCCGTGACCCGTTGTTGTGTACGGGGGGAAGCCATGGTGGAGGCTGCAGCCCAGTGCCCCCCCCAGCCAGCCTCAAGCCTCCATCCTGCCATGGACACCCAGGGACGGAGAAGCAAAGCCACCCGAGCCTCGGGGCGACTTCTCTTCTCTCCTGTCCTGCGAGGGTGATGGCGAGCCGGGGCTGGGCTGCCGCGCTGGCACAGGGGGGTTAGGGGGATTTGGACGACTGTTAACGCAGCGACGCTTCCCGCAGTGAAGAGGCCAGGGCTTAGTGGAGACGCAGTGAGTAATCATTTCCAGCTCCCTGAGCTGCGCTGCAAT
>NW_010249330.1:0-6673 GCF_000690775.1 Eurypyga helias | reverse complement strand
CGTTTCCTTAAAACCAGCTGACACATTTGGGCTAGATTACGGGTAGTCTTTTTTTGTGTTGTTGTTGTTATTAACAGGAAAGTGCCTACAGCCCAAGATACCAAATGGAGGGACTGAGTGGGAAATGCAGAGTCCCAGTTTGTGAATTCACATGCCAAAGATGAGATAATCTGGAAAAATGGAGACCTGCAGCGCCAGTGACTTGGAATGAAGGAGCAGGAGCGGGGGAGCTGATTGCGTCCCATCACGGAGATGCTGCCTGATCCGGGATGCCACGTGCATGGCCTCCTGCCTGCACAGAGAGGGCAATAAAGGGGCTGGGCACATTCTGCTTCTCCCTCCCACCATGTGCTCCATCCCTGGCTGTGCGTGGAGCGACTGGTGCACCTCAGTTCCTTTTGGGGTGCATTTTGGACACTGAGGGTGTTGGGGAGGAGGCCAGGTGATGTAGATGTGATGGTACTTGTGCTGCACGGCTTTGCACCCCAGAAATGCTGTTCCCAAACTCATCACATCATGTTCAGCTCCCATCACGTTGGCATTCATGTGTCCTCTTCTTGGTGTCTGCGTGGGCACAGTCTATGTGGATGCCATCACAGTCGTGCGTGGGTGCTCCAGCCGTGCAGGATACCCCCCAGGCAGCCAGTCTGCCTGCCCCCCATCTCCAGCGCAGGCAGGCAGGCCCCCGTGCAATCCGGAGAATGTGTTTGCTCTGTTGGAAGTCCCCGAGGGCCCCTAGGAAAATTAGTGATCTCCTCCGTGGGGATGCATTATGCAAAGGAATCGTTTCCCATTGGAAATGTTATGGTTCCCACTCCCCTTCCCTGCCTTGTGTGGTTTGAGACCAGGAGAGGGTGAGCCCGTGGATGCTCAGCTGCAGAGTCCTCCCGATGCTGGGCTTAACGACCTGGCAGGTCTCTTCATTGCTAGGTTGGGTCTGTGGGCTACATTGTGCATCAATGTCACTGCTTCCTGCAATGAACACCAGCATCCACGTCGGTGCTCGCTGTGTTGAGCCCTGTGCCGGGTGGCACCCTCCTGGCTCTGCGAACGGGAGCAGCCCCTGGGCAAAGAGGTGCCTTTGCTGTGCTGAGAAACACGGGTGAGCGCTCCTGCCTGGCGTTGGATTTGTGTATGTATAAGTGACGCTGGAAGGCGAGGGGACATGCGGCCCTGGCTGAGGGTGCCATGTACAACCTAGATCCAAGAGTTTCTCTGTTTATCTTGTGGCATCTGCATGTCTGGAGCCCATGGCAGTTGTGCTGGGGAACATGCTTCCCACCCATCAATTCCTTTGGCATCTTCAAACTTTCTCACATTTAGATTAATCATCCTACAGGCTGATAAGGCAAATAAAATCTGTTATCTTGACCAAGATAAAACAAAGAGTTTGCTTTGATCTCCTGCAATAAGGCCTGGCCACTCATTTTGTGACTTCTCTGCTGTCTGCTGGGGGAGGGAAGCCATGGCAATGGCGATGAACCTTCTGTAGTTAAATCATTTTCTTCTAAACTATTTCTAGACCTCTGTCCCTGCCTGAGATGTTTCTGTTGGCCAGTATTTGAAGGGACACCATAGGCTGGGTACGGTGCCAACTCTATAAACTGTGTAAGAGGACTTGAGAAACTGAATTGAGATTATAGAAAGATAACTTTGTTTTGAGAAGATCAAACATTGTTGTGAGCAAAAAAAGATAACTTGACAGCAAGCCCGTTGTGTTCTTTACTCCTCCAGCAAACAAACAGGCACACAGACACTTTTTTATTGTCCAAGATGCTGTGATGAAGCTGAAGTGAATGTGGCTATAAATGGAAGAAACAGCTGGTCTTGGATTGCAGCCTGTGCTCAGACTTCCTCAGGCCCAATTTTTCTTGCATCTGTTACACGTTTTAAAGGAGGGACTTGGGGAGAGGGTTGCTTTCCTTTGGCTTAGTTGAATTTGGGCCATTCATTTCACTCGTCTTCTGAATGGGTCTCTGTGTAGAAGTTCCTTGGATTTCTGTAGGGTCACACTCATAAATATTCCACTCCCTTGAATTGTTTTGTTTTGTCTTGGCAAGAAGATAGTGGTGAACGTATGGAGAGACAAAGCTGGACCGAAGGATCTGGTCCAAAACATTTTGCAAACAACAAAACTTTGCAGATGTTTATGCATTTACGAAAAGAAAATCAGGTTGCTGTGCCAGCTCAGGAGTGACAGCATGGATATTTTCGGTTGCTTGGCTTCTCCTTGACTTGTATTGTCTGTAGTTTCTTCTGTGTGGATGCAGTGGGTTGGTTTTTCCATAGCAAAGACAATTGGTACGACAGGGATGAAGAATAGTGCTGCTCTAGCATGGTCCCTGGCTAGTGTTTCCAAGGGGTCCAAAAATATTTAGTGGGAGCTGAGTACCTACTTCCTTTAGTCTCTGTGAATCCAACCTTTGTCCCTCTATGAACAAGACTTTTGCAGGGAATGCTCCCGATGGATCTCTTGCATGTGGCTTCATCCATACGTACAGCATGGTGTCACCCTGTCTCGCTTGAGATGTCTGTGCTTGAGCTAATCATCTGGCTGTCTGTCTTAGACTGGTGTGAATTGTGTTCTCAAAGGGTTTTTGTTTTTCTTTGCTGAATATAAAGAGAGCCTATGCAACCAGTTCCGTTGGAGATGTTTCCATTTGGGTGAGACAGATTTTACCCTCCCATATTATTTCCAGAGTCAAAAAGATGGAGGTGAAAAAGGATGTTGCAGCAGGACAGAACTGTGCAAGCCACTAATCCCTTCTTATCTGTAGTGCTTGACAGCCACCCAGCAAACCTGGTCCCCTTGTGTCAAGTTGTTTTGCGAACAGGTCCTGTGGACAATCATTTACTTAAGTGCACGGGTCAGGCTGTCTTTGCTTATTGATAGTAATTTAACCTTTTATGATGGCTCTGTTCTGTTAATTCTCCTCCTTTCTTGCTGTGCATTGAGTGGGACAGACATTCCTTTCCTCTCTCAACAAAAAGCTCGGTGTGGGGAGGTCTCAGGGAAAGAAGATTAGATGGGAATCCAGAAGGGTATGGTGCCTAGAAGGAGAAGGCAGTGATAAAAGTTAATGATACACAGCTCTTGAAAGAAGCTTTCTCAGTTGCAGCTGTGTGGTAGCTCACAAGTCTTAAATTGTAGGGCATTGCTTTCAGCCCCAGCATGAAGGTACCTGGGGCATATTTCATGTGTGATGGGTAGATCTGGAGGGACTTCACAGGTATGGCCCTCCCCAGCTTGGGCTGGAGGCCCTGCCTCTGCTTCCCCTGCATGGTATGACTCTGGATGGGAATTTTTGTTTACTCTACTTGTTGTTTGCTCTGATCTGGGAGGTTGTGCTGCTTTCTACTAGTGCACCAAAGTGATGGTGTCCCCCAAACCCTTCTGTGCAGCTCTGGTATGTGGAAATACAGGACGAGTCCCTGGTTACAGTCTCTGAAGCTACGAATGTGCAGGCTCATGCTGTTACGGTGTAGAGGTTGCTGTCCTCCATCGCCTGCGTGATGCACTTGGGGAGTTCACTGGCAACTCATTCCCATCTCTAGGGGAAATAGGCTCACGGGCTGAGAGCCAGAACACTGGGAAGATGACAGAAGGTTGGATGGCAGGAGAGCCTGGCCAGGATCCTGCCTTTGCTGTTCCCTTGCTCATTGTCCTGTGTGAATCTACCCGCTCCACTTTCTCCTTTTGTAACAAGGAGCTGGCGAACGTGGCAAGATTCCTTGGGTTCAGTCCTTGTACTGAGTCCTTTCTTCTTCGAGGTTAAGCCGCTGATAAGGAAATTGCTGGTCCTGGTCGCAGAGGTGCAGTGGGGTCATGCGGGATGGGAGATGCTGCTCTGCCCAGCTTAATGGAGGGGCTCTACAAGGGGAGAGGTCCTCAGCTGCCCTGGAGGAGAGGGACGGTGTCAAACAGCTTCTATAACAAACTTTCTTCAGCCTACCCTGATTTGCAGTCTGCTTTCTTCTAAATTTGAAAAACCTGTAGTTTTGAGGGGAAAGAATGATTTGGAAGGCAGGCTTTGGATATGTGGGGAGCAGATGTGGGGATGGATGCTGTCTCCTGATTTATGAGCAATGGAGACTGCTGACACTGAGGGAGGTGGAGCAGGCGCTGGCAGGGAGTTTGGATGCTCCTTGCCTCATGTCCTCCTCCCCTGCTTCCATCTTGTGCAGATAGAAGGAGAATGGAGATTACCTTGGAGTTGTCCAGATTTGTCCTGGGAAAAAGGAGTAGATCTGAGTAGTTTTTCTGATAAAACATAATTGTTTAGACAAACTCTGGCTGAACTCGCTTCCTCCTGCAGCCCAACGCACAGATAAAGGGGGTGGAAGTGGGAGGCCAAGTTCACGGGCTGCTGAGGCCCTTCCTGGGGTCATCGCCACCCCCAAGATCCCCTGTCCACCTATTTTGGTGGCCTTGGAGAAGATGTGAGGATGCAGTTGAGTGCTGAGGATGATGCCCAGGGCTTTAGGTAGTCCAGTGCTCTGAAATGTGGAGGAGACCTTGATAATGCAGCACATGAGTGCTGGGAGCTGGGGTGGGTGGTCCTGGAGAGCAGCATTAGATCTATCATGGTTCCTCTGCAGAGGAGGGACCTTGGTCGCATGTTGCTCTGTGAGATGTGGACGGTGAATGTGCTCCAGCCGTGCTCTCTCCAGACCTGGCAGTGTGGGTGGCTGGGCAGAGACGTGCCCTAGAGAGATTCCTGTTTGGATTGGAAATGATGAGACAAGCAGGACTTGGGTGGGGTGTGGGATGGAGAGGTGTTGTCATGCCCTGTGTGGCACCTGCTGAGGTCTCCAGGACTGGTGTTGTGGAGTCAGATGAAATCTGAAATCCTGCCATAATGCTGATGTTTGTCCCACCATCCCTCAGGGAAATGGTCCTCCTTGACTTACTTTGTGTAGTAAATAAAAGATTATTTACAGCCCAGGAACGCACACCCTGAGGTTGGGAGGTGAAGGGTTTCTGTGTGGCCCTGAAGCAGCTGTGAGGTTTCCTCTCTGCTCTGTGGCTTCGGTTCCTGGGCAGAAAAGTCTTGCAAAGGAGCAGCTCTGTGGGTGGGAGCTCAGTGAAGCAGAGGCCTTTGCATGGGCCCTCAGGCTTTTTTCCCCTGTAGCAAGGCCACGTGTCCATGCACGTCACCTGGAGAAGAGCTGGGAGGAGATAACCAGTGCTCACTGCTCCCTGGAGCAGCCAGGGACAGCAGCAGGCGATGGGCCGCCATCCATCTGCCTCCCCCCTTGGCCACTGTCATCCAGCATCTCCCCAGAGCCCACTGTTGTGTTGGACTTTGGGGGATTTGTTTTGTTTTCTTGTGTTGGGGCTGAAGCTAGTCCTGGTGTCACCAGCGGCCACGTACCCTGCTCTTCCTGCCCTAGGGCTCTGCATCCCCTCCCTGGCGATGCCTGTGCAGATCTCCGAAGCTCAGACAGTACAGTAAGACCAGCTCCTTATTTAAATCCCTGCTTGGTTAGAGAGGAAAGCAGTAAGGAGCATGGAATATGAAGGAGAGGGGTGGAGGAGGAAGAAGCGAGAGGAAAGCCTGGCTCTGCTGCCCCCCTGGCCCCGCTGCCCTCCTGGCCCCATGGCTCTCAGCCTGGTTCTTGGGGCATCCTCTCTGTGAAGCCGTTGCAGTAGCAGTGGGGACCCCTGGGCTTGTGCTGTTGGTGTGTCTGTCCTTAGCTTCAGAGCAAGCAGAAAGGAGAATGTTGCCTCCAATCTCTTCCTGGCTCCTGCTTGGCACAGGCTCCATCTGAAAGTCTTTAATCTCAGTCCCGCCCTGTCCAAAAACCCCTGGCCAGCATGACCAGGGCCCCTTCTCTGGAAAAGGGGCTCTCCGGGATGCTGCATGGGGCTGGACCCTTTCGCTGCATGCGTGACCTCGGGCAGGGGGAGAAAGGATGGGGCTGAGTGGTGACTGCTCCTTGCTGAGAGGATGATGTGGGTTGGGGCTGAGCTCCGCTGACCCAGGTCTGCCCTGACACAGCCCGAAACTGCTCTGTGGAGCTTCAGGGAATGAGCATTTGGCTTCTCCTCTGCTAGGAATGGGAAGGGTCTCTTAAGGGGTCATTTCATCCCACTTGTGGGACAGACGGTCTATGGGACAGTTGTTTGAAAAGCGAGCAAACCAAAGCCATCATTTGGGCTCCACTGAAAGAGCAAAGTTAGGAAAGCCTCAGATCGTGGCTTTCAGAGACTAGGGGGGACATGGCTGTGGCTTTCTGCTGGGGAATAGTGCTACGTCCCTTGGGAAGGACACAGAGAGCATTGTTTGGAGTTCCTGCTTTTCCTTCTCGTTTTTAAACATGCAAAATTAATTCTTCTCTTTTTATTGCCTGCAGCAATATTTATTTTACTGCTCTGTGGCAGCAGGGACTGGATAGGTTTCGCAAACTGAGTTTTCCCTTGACAAGCCCCTCCTCTGATTTCGCACTTCCAGCTGCCGGGCTTGGTTTTAAAACAGCTTGCACCGAGGCTGAAAATATTTGAGGGGCAGAGCAATGCCTTGCAGGAAATGGCTTAAGCTTCCTGCTCCCAAGATGGTGTGAGTGTTAAAACAGAACTGCAGAAATATTAGACATCCTACATCCGGCATGGCAGAGGGGAGCGACCCTGGGGTGATGGGATGGAAAGCTGCTCTCCCCCCCCAGCTGCCTG
>NW_010249329.1:0-1000 GCF_000690775.1 Eurypyga helias | reverse complement strand
GTACGGTGACCATGAGCCAGTACGGTGACCATGAGCCGGTATGGTGACAGTGACCCGGTATGGTGATGGTCACGCAGTATGGTGACAGTGAGCCTGTACGGTGACCCGGTACGGTGACCATGAGCCGGTACGGTGAGCCGGTATGGTGACGGTGAGCCAGTAGGGTGACCATGAGCGGGGATGGTGATGGGGGGCGGTACGGTGACCCGGTATGGTGATGGTGACCCAGTATGGTGACGGTGAGCTAGTATGGTGACCATGAGCCGGTACGGTGACCCGGTACGGTGAGCTGGTACGGTGACTGTGAGCTGGTATGGTGACCCGGTACGGTGACGGTGACCCAGTACGGTGATGGTGAGCCAGTACAGTGACTGTGAGCCAGTACGGTGAGTTGGTACGGTGACGGTGAGCCAGTATGGTGACCATGAGCCAGTATGGTGAGCCAGTACGGGTGATGGTGAGCTGGTACGGTGACCGTGAGCTGGTACGGTGACTCGGTACGGTGACAGTGAGCCAGTAGGGTGACCATGAGCCAGCATGGTGATGGTGAGCTGGTACGGTGACCGTGAGCTGGTAAGGCAACGGTGAGCCAGTACAGTGACCATGAACCGGTACAGTGACGGTGAGCCGGTACAGTGACCATGAGCCAGCATGGTGAGTCGGTGCGAGTATGGTGAGCCGGTACGGTGACCGTGAGCCAGTACGGTGACAGTGAGCCGGTATGGTGACAGTGGGCCGGTACAATGACTGTGAGCCAGTACGGTGAGCCGGTACAGTGATGATGAGCCAGTACGGTGACCGTGAGCCGGTACAGTGAGCCAGTACGGTGACGGTGAGTCAGCACAGTGACAATGAGCTGGCGTGGTGACGGTGAGCCAGCACAGCCCCGGTGACTCAGCACAGCCCCGGTTATCCAGCACAGCCCTCGTTATCCGGCACAGCCCTGGTGAGCTGGTACAGCCCCAGTGAGCCGGTATGGCCCCGGTTATCCGGCACAGCC
>NW_010249328.1:0-11719 GCF_000690775.1 Eurypyga helias | reverse complement strand
CTGTGCCACTGGAGGGGAGGAGGTAAAGAAACAGGGAGCAGAGCTGAGCTCAGGAAGAAGGAAGCGATGGGAGAGAGGTGCTTTTTTAAGATTTGGTTTTATGTCTCATCACCCTAACCTGATATGATTGGTAACAAATTAAACTGATTTTTCTTCCCCAAGTCGAGTCTGTTTGCCCATGACTGTAACCCATGAGTGATCCCTCCCTGTCCTTGTCTTCACCCACGAGCCTTTCCTGATATTTTCTCCCCATCGTCCCACCAGGGAGAGGAGTGAGCAAGCGACCGTGTGGTGCTTAGTTGCCAGCTGGGCCTAGACCACAACACCCATTTCCCTTTTTTTCCCCTATTCCCTTTCTTAATCTCTTGCAGGATATTTTTAACCATTTATCTCCCTTTATGCTAAAAAGAAATCAACAAAGTTCATCTGAAAGACTGCCTCCATGGGAGCATCAGAATTTGGGGCGGCATTGCCTATTGATGTGCAGGTCTTGTCCCCGGACTTGCTGCCGTCACCTAGGGCAGAGGAGGAAAAAGGCAGCAGACAGGTATGCAGTCCACGCTGACTCTGGGAACAAGGAGGGACAAGTGACAGGGTGCTGGAGGGAAGAAGTTATTCATCCTCACAGTCTCTCTTCTATTTCCTCCTCTCCCTCATACACAAACATGTTTCCCACTTTGAAGTGGCAACACCACCACGTCACTCCCATTGTTTCCACCTGACAGCTGAGATCCCGGGACCGGGGTAGCAGGGAGCGCTTGGCAACTGCTGAGCCGCCAGAGGTGCTTGTGCGAGTCCACGTGTGCAGACATGCAAGTAGAGTAGGCAAGAAGGGTCTGCAGATCAGGATGTGGCCCCTACAGCTGCCACATCTAGATCACCCTGAAACAAACAGTGATGCGGGATCCCTGGGTCACTTCCCAAGGCCCTGTGGTACCAGCATTGCCACTCAGAGGAGTGCCACTCAGTTGCACAGCTGTCAGAATAACACAGTAAGACAGTATCTGGCTCAGGGGAAGGCATTTATACTCCCTCTAGTTTTAATTTAAGATTAGTTCAATCCCAGTACCCTTTTCATATATTTCTTCCTAAAATTTCCCGAAGTTTTACAGCTCATTTTTGAGTTCTCAAATTCAGGCACTCACCAGCCAGGCTTGCAAAGGTCTCAGGTATGAAAACTTCAACTGGTAGTACATATTCTACTCACCTCTAAAGATTAAGTCTCTAAATATCATAGAATCATAGAATGGTTAGGGTTGGAAGGGACCTTAAAGATCATCTAGCTCCAACCCCCCTGCCATGGGCAGGGGCTGAAAAATATTTTCAGCCACAGAAATTTTTGTACTTAGTTCTACTCATTTCCATCAGTTGTCCTCTTCCACCTCCACTTCTCTTACAGCATCCCCATAGTGCAATTATGATAAATAAATGGGGGGAAAGGCCCGTAATAACAGTTGAATCATATTTTACTTTTACCAGGTGCATCTCAAGTGGTTAATTCTAATTACATAAATAATCATGCTCTACCTGGCTTAAGAAAGCTCTTTTGATTATAGAAATAATGACAGGCTGCAAGCCTGACTAGTCAGCAGGTAAGCAGGCAGTGCAATTTTATGCCTCCTGTTGCTTAATATCACCGTGGTCCTCTGCAGACTCACAGACAGGTCATAAACCGAGCAGAACAGAACAGTCCTGTCCCTTGGATACCTGACTTATCCCAAAGTGCTGCAAAGTAATAATTGCACAGCATTTGGTGCGCTGACTGTGTATGTGAATTGAGTGACAATTAGACTCACAGCAGTAACTTGGCCTGGCACATTCAGATGCGTTTTGCTGAAAGACAGGACTCTCAGGTTACAGAAGAGACCTTGAAGAGCACAGTGAAATCATCAACTGCCTCTATAACATCAGTGTCGACCTGCAGGTGGGACTCAGCCCTATACCTCTTCTAACAGTGCAGCTGTGACCTTAGTCTTCATCTCTGTATATGGTTGTCAAACCTCCTGTGCCTCAAAGACAACGTTACTAGCCAGAGCTTGGTTGTGTGACACCACAAATACTGTAGAGCCCAAGAAAGATTCAGCCTCCAGCCTGTGACATTTGATGTAAGCAAGGAGTAAATCATTCACATGTGCTGGCTGTAAACCATCTGGCGCTGAAGGCTCCAGCTGTAGCCAGAGGTCTGGGAGGAAATGCCATCCACCTCACCATTCACAACGGCACTCTTCCAGTGGCAGCAGGATTGAAGGGACCAGTTCAAACAGATGGGTCATCCATTTTTCAAGGTCTTTCCTGGGGCCTCTGTGTTGCAGGACACCACATCTGAGACTGGTAATACCACATCTTGACTGCTGTGTCCAGTTCTTGGGCTTCCCAGGGCAAGAAAAAGAAGGACATGCTGAAGCAGATCCAGTGCAGGACCACTAAGATAATTAAGGGACATCAGACGTATGAGATGAGGTTGAAAGAGCTGAGGCTTTTTAGTCTTGAGAATGCTCAGAAACGTTACAGAGTCTCCGTCCTTGGAGATAATAAAAACCGACCAGGCACAGCCCTGAACAACCTACTCTAGTTGACCATGTTTTGAGGAAGCTCGGCTTGTTAATGCTTTGGCCACACTCATCTGCTCATTAGTGCGCATCACTAACATGGGATCTGCGTATCAGTTTCTCTCTCTATGTGTTACTGCTGCTCTGAATGTCATCTTCTCTTCATTTTAACTATCATGGCATCTGGCTATTTGCTTGGCTGCCTTGAGATTTTCTTAAAGATCCTACTACTGTAGTTTCTGAGCACCTAACCATTTATTGCCTGACCTATGACGTAATCAGCAGAAATCTCTTGCTGTTGCCCTAGCAGCACAGTGGTTCTAAACAAATCTGCTCATTTTCTGAACAGTGGCTCTGTAGAACTCACTTTATGGTTCAAATGAAATAGAAATGATAGAGGTAAAAAGGCAGAATGTGTTAATGCAATATATACAAGTGTCTGGAAACACAGTAGCACCAAACCTGGCAGGCAGAAACTCAGCCTCCTAGCCATAAGGCCAACTTGAAAAAGCCTGTTATTTATTCACAAAGCACATTTCTCCAAGCCCACAGGATCTGACAGGGAAAAAGGCGGTGATGATGAATAATTCCTTCCTGTTAGTGATACCATCAAGCTCAACCTTCTAACCAGTCAATTCACTCTTCCTTCAGCCTCCACAGGCTCCTGGACCTGCTTGCAGGCTTCAGAGACCCTTTGAGAAATTACTTGGTAAGTCAGAGAGGGCAGAGGGCATGTTTTGTGTAAAAACTAAAAGGGCAAGAGCCTCCCTGGATTCTGCTGGGGTGATGGGGAAGGGAAGGAACAGCTGGAACATTGTCTTGTGGTACAGATAGCTGTATGCTATCCTGTCTACCCGGGGATGCTGACAGGCCCTATGCCACCTAGTTACTTGGTTAGGTTTGGCCACTGCTGATGATACTCTGATTACAAAGAGACACTGCAGTTTCAGCAGGGTCTAAGCACAAAGCCCCAGGGGGGCTCTGGTGGGCCATCAGGTTCAGCAACTGTTTACCAGCAAGTGACTCTGAGCACCCGCTCAGACTGCAAGGGCTCGGTCTCCATGAGACTTTGAGTTCACCACCTTCTGCTACGCAGACTTGTGAGCTGTGCCCCCTGCCCCCACTGAGCCAGCCCCAGCTCCTCTAACACGTGCCCTAGCACGGGGCTGGCTGCTTATTCCCATTCATGAAACACAGTCACTCCCAAGCCCCTTCCCTCTGTTGCATCTAGCAGCCCACAGTCTGCCCTTTGGTCCCCCCTCACTTTTCCAAACCGAGATCATACAGACTGTTCCCACCTGCTGATGCAGGCCCAGCAGCCCCTTTCCTGCTGCTAATGATTCCCCCCATGCAGGGGATACAGCAGCCAACCGCAGATACGTTATGTCTTTGGCCCACAGTGCCAATCCAAGCCCCTGACCTGCCCTCGTGGGCCAGCTCGAGGGCAGATCACAAGCATTCGGGGGATTGCAGCCACACTGCCTGTCTAACTGTTGGAAAATGCCTAACCCTCCACCAGTGCCATTCCAGGTACCATCGCTTGGGCCCAGCACCCCTTGATGAACTCACCTCTTCACCGTGCGGAGGAGGGTGGAGCGCGCCTCATTGTGGAAGGTGATGATGAGGCTGGTAGCTGGCAAGTCTGTGTCGTAGTGTACAGACGTGCACCTGCAACACGGGGAGAGCAGCAGTGTAAGCTAAACATCAGCCAGTAGCAGCCCCTGCAGCAGTGTACCTAGAATTTCTGAAGCAGAAGAGAATAATACACTAAACCCAGAAAACAGCACAGTTGAGCTGCAGCAAGAGAGGCCTCAGCAGCCCCTGCACCAATGTTGGCAGAGCTTAAAAAGAGCTGTGCCTGTTGAAAGCCCGAGTTTCAAGGCTGTGATACCTAAAATCACAATGCTGCATGCTGAGGAGGGCACGTGGGTTTCATGAGGAGCGAAGGTTCAACACTGAGAACTCTGGTCCCCAGATTCACCTGTAATTCACACAGAATCTTGGTTATTCATGCATAAGACATGCACATGCTAAGGATGCATGGAGCTAGTACATCCAGGCATCGCTGTGGACGGCACTTCAAATGCTGTGCACACTGGGCTTTACAGAAAGGAAAACACTAACTAGTGCTGTGATCGGCATCAGGGAGTTGCCGAGGTACGTGGGTTTCATGAGGAGCGAAGGTTCAACACTGAGAACTCTGGTCCCCAGATTCACCTGTAATTCACACAGAATCTTGGTTATTCATGCATAAGACATGCACATGCTAAGGATGCATGGAGCTAGTACATCCAGGCATCACTGTGGACGGCACTTCAAATGCTGTGCACACTGAGCTTTACAGAAAGGAAAACACTAGTGCCGTGATCGGCATCAGGGAGCTGCCGAGGTTCAACATTAACACCTCAGCTGGCAAAGGAAAGTAATTCCTCCCAACTTCTCACACTGTAATGTTAGCTACATATATTCATTTTCATACTCAGAACCAAGGATTAACTCAGGATCAGCTTGCACCAGGGCTGCTTCTACCCTATGGAGAGCAAGGATTATTGGAGGAAAACAACTGACAGATGTGAATCCTGGATCCAGTTCTGGCAGACACTAGGAATGGCAGATTTGGGTCGATCTGCTCCTTCAGACTGTCCGACTTCTTAACTTCCAGCCAGTGTCAAACAGCAGTCAGACTGCACTAATTCCCTGCCCAATTTTAACAACTCAAGGGCACACATAGACTGAATCCATCCTGGGAGGGAACACAATTCAGTTCTTACAGCCACTACTTCTACTTCCCCGTTTATTTACTATTCTTTTACAACTATTACTAAACTTACTGTTTTTATCATCACATTCAATCCTACTGGTTTATGACTTTTTGAATGCAATATTTTATTAAGGCATCGGGAAGTGGAAAAGCAGCAGAGATTGGTGTATGTGTTATTTAGGGAAGTCTTCCCAAGATCTCAGGATTATTACAGCATCACAGAGGACAAGGACAAAGTTTATGCTTGAAAGTTGACCCTCTCTTTGTTTCGGATCTAAAAACCAGCTCTGTGCTAGGTCAGAAGGAGCTTGTGGGATGTGAATTCAGGTATGTCCAAGCTCTGCTTGGGTGCTTGAAGGAAAAAATTTTGTCAGTGACTAACTGACCTCCCACTCCTTAAACAGGGAGCCAGGTCCATTTGTAACACAAGGATGGGCTTTCCTCAAACCATAATCTAATTTATATCAGCTGAAATATGTCGTCATCCTAAATTGACATCCCAGCAACCTCTCCAATATTGTTGCAAGATGAGGTACTGCAACAGAGCTCCCTCATTCACACGCTGCCATGTCTGCAAAGGGAAGGAACATGGGAATAGGTTTATCTGCTCTGATTATACATTGCTTTGGACTCCCCATTGCTGAAGGAAGTCCTTGCAAAGCTGGGACTGAAACGGCCATACATTTCCAGGGAATCACATGTATGTTGTTCTTCACACTGAAGTGCGTAGATGAGGCTTTTCACAAAAAGCATGCTCTGCACACTACCACAGATGCAAACAATAATTCACCTTTGAAGTGAGCTGGTTTTAGGCCAGAACCTGACAGCAGATTCTGCAAGAAAACAGAAATTTTCTGCAGAAATTTTCTGCAGAAAACAGCAATTCTGCATGGCAGGGAGACTTGTCAGTAACTCAGGACATGGCACCACTGCCTCTGAGTCACTTGTAAGCCAGTCACAAGTACCATGCTGGGGAAGAGGGAACAGGAGACTTTCATCGCACAACCAAGGTCCCAGCTGCTTGCATTCACAAAGCACCCTGATAGCTGTCAGTGCTGGCAGGCTCACAAAGCTCCTTGTCTCCTGACATCCTTTGCACAGTTTCAGTCAAGTTAGATGCCTGGTTTCCCATTCCCAGCAGCTGTGAAATGTTGCTTTGCAACCCTAGATAGGGTCTAGGTTTCAGCCCAGATGGACAAGCATTCCAGACAAGGTTAGTTTGCTTCTATTTCTGTTCCACTGAACTAGGCTGTTTTACACTACACTGTCACTGTCAAACCTACCATTTTCCAGGTATAACATTATCTTTTTGTACTCCATAAACTACAAAATAGTTAGCAGAGTACTATCAGCAATTTAAAGATGAGTTTAGTTAGCAGAATAAATTCACCCTTAGTGAAACAAAGACAGAACAATGAGCACTTTGCAAGCTATGAAATATTTACTGTATTCACACCTTAGTTTCATCCCCACCCCAGCAGCCTCCACCCAAACCATAATACTCAGGCTGGAAAGAAGGCACCAAACCAGCTTCAGACAGCCAGGGCACAGCAGGTGAGGAACCGGAGTAAAGCAAGGCTGCAACAGTGGTGCACCTTGCAGCCAGGACAGAGGGTCGCTGAGAGAAGCCCTGAGTGTGAGGGGAGTTGTACAAATAAACAACTGTCAGATGAGCAATTTGAGCAGCAGCGGAGGGGCTGTGCTGAAACAAGATGATGCTTGGACTTGGGAGAAGAAATGACAGAAGAGCAACAAGCTGGGGTCAAATTAGTCAAAGGTCTCTGCGCATTTGAAACCTTTCCAGATGAACCCTGAAATACAGTGAAGTAATGGAACGACGCTGCCGAAGATAAACCCAAACCATCCTTTGTCAACATGGCAGAATGATGCAGGAGGGCAGTGGACTCCCCACACCAAGCAGCAGCCGTGGCTTGGAGGTACCTGTAGTGCCTGGTGTCCCGAATGGTCCGATCGCTGCTGAGTTTGTCGCTCTCTAGCTGATTAAAGGCATGCTGGCGGTAGGGGTCTTCTCCGGCCTTCAGCAGCTTGGAGGACAAGTAAGCCTTTTCATCAAAACCCCTGCGGCTGTTCTTCTCTCTTTGGGGAGCCCTTGTCATCTAGAGCAGAGACAAGCATCAGAGTATCATGAAGAGCAGCCAACTCATGTTTAGACACAGGTAGTAAGTTCAGACACACATACGCTAAGGCAGGGTGTTTGCCAGACATCTGCAAGTGGCTCAGGTATGGGGAAGGCAGGGCAGGCAAGAGCTTGGAAAGGAAAGCAGGAAACCCTCACAGATACGGTGTTGTAATTGCCTTCCCCAAGCAAAATTGCAGGCCTTGCTATCCTTACCAACTGAGTTTGGGATGGAAGATGCTGTTCCTGGTAGCATGGGCAGAGCCAAATTCCCTTTAGCACGTTACGCAGAGCATGCGAGACTGCAGGCATTTGGAAACCCTTCCAGGCAACGCGGGTTTGAGAGCAGCCTCCAGCCAATGTGGCTGAAACACAGTATTTTGAGGAAAAACAGTTTCAGCCTTTTGGCAATCCCTATCGCATACAAACACAGAGGCAGCTGATTTAACTGGTTCCTTGCTGTGTCTTGCCCAGCTTTGCCCAGGCTCACAGAAGTCTGTGATAAAGCTGGAAGCTGCATGTGACTGTCCTTAGTCCCAAGCAAGAGCTAAAACACCTGGGCCATCTCTCTCCTCTCCTAATTTTCCTCTAGCCTTTCTAGACCACAGAGTCAGTGCAAGGCCAGCACCTAAAGACTATTCACTAGGGCCACAGGGATGGAGCCCATGCTGAACTCTTAGATACGAGATTTTAGTTGGAAACAACCTAGAATTTATAAAATATCAGCTTATAAAGCAGTCAGGATTGTTCATACAATAAAAGTAGTTTAACAAATTGTCTGTGGTAGCCATTTGATAGACCAAATCAAGAAGAAGCCATAAAAGGCTCCCAGCCTTGTATGAAGGAGTGATGGACCTCCCTAAAACTGCTGGGAAAGGCAGATTCTGGCACATCCACATCTCATCCAAAGTGCTAGACAATCCCCAGATCTTGATATTTCTGTGTAAAATAGTTTGGATACCCTCTAATACTAGGCTCAATCATGTTTCTCCCTCTGCTATAAGGAGCCTTATAGCAGAGGGAGAAACATGATTAAAGAGACCAGGGACTGGTCCCCGATACCACACAGCCTTTTAGCTGAGCCATCTTAGTGGGCTGGGAAACAACTCGAGACACCCAGCACCATGGCAAATTCCTTAAGCGGGAGAGCTCTTAGAAGAACAATCATCTTTGCACCTTTCCCCGAGAAGGGCTACCCTGCAGTGCAGACACCCTAGGAGAACCAGACAGCTGGGTAAAATGATGGCAAATGAAATTCAGCATAGACAAGTGCGAGATAATGAACATTAGAAGAAACAAATTGAACTACTCATGCACATTGATGGATTTCAAACGAACCGTGACCACTCAGGTTACAGATCTAAGCGTCCCCATAGACAGCTCAATGAAACCCTGCACTCGGTCCGCCGAGATGGGAAATACAGCAAATTGAGTGCACCACAAATGGGACGGAGAAAACTGAAACCATCGTGAACGCTGTGATACGAAATCAGTGACAGCTCAGCAGCTGTGGCCAGAGTGCAAGTTTTGTCAAACTGATCTCTGCAAGGAAGCTACTGGAGGATAAAGAGAAATTAAGTGTTAGGACTATTCCATTTGGAGAGAAGATGAATGAAGTGAGAAAAAAAATTAAGGTCATCCATAAAATTATGCTTAATACAGCCAAGGTCAGCCTGATGCTTAGATTTCCCTTTTTTAGCACACAAGAACGAGGAAAATATGTTTTCATGGAAGGGGGAAAAAAAGCACCACTAGAAGTTTCTTTCAACACGAAGAAACTTACTCAAGCACTGCACAACCACAACTGCATATGGATTTACCCTAGTGCAGGGCCCACATAGGCACGCTTTGGCAGGTAAGTCTGCCCCCGTTCCACTCCCCCAAGGCAGCGAGCCCCCTGCCCTGCCGCCCCGCCGTGAGGTGTGCTGTCATCCCTCTGCCCAGTACTGGCTGGGCATGTTGCTGGGTTAGGGAAATGGATCAGATACCTGTACGGCTGGTTTCACAGCCTGCTGCCTAGAATCTCCCTTGAAATTATATTTTCAGTATGAGGAGGGAAAATAATTACTTTAGTACCTCCAGAAAATAAAATGTTTTCCTCCTATAAACTTTGCTTCCATTTCTTCTGATTTGTAGCAAAAGCCCAGCTTATCATGCTCCTTTAAATATTTTGCGGTCATTCACCCTTTACTACTTATCTCTGTCTCCCCAAGCCCTGGAAAAACAACAGCTGGTTTTGGTTTATATTGCCAAAAACGTTGTTCAAAAAGCTGGAGGCAGCAAGAAGCCATTTTGTCAGAGCACTGCAAGGGCCGGGGGTTTCCCATGGTGGGGCTCAGGGCAGGGCCTGGCAGCCAGGGCTGCCCCACCGCCCAGCCAGGAGCTGGAAAGCTGGGGGGCACCGGGGCAGCCCCAGCCCTGAGCATCAGGCACCTCTCCAGGGACAGGCCAGGCCATGGGCCCACCACGGCAGGGCCCAGGCAAGGATGGGCTGTGGGGAGCTGGAGACTGGCCCTGCTGCGGCATCGCTGGGGTCATGGGCAGGGTGGAGGGAGCCCTAGGAGGCTGTAATGGTGTCCTGGGCCATGGGCAATGAAGGGGGAGCCCCAGGGAGTGGGCAGGGACAGAAAGGTGCATTAGTGCCTTCAAGGCCATGACACGTTTAAACCTGAACTATTAGGGTAATTACCCTAGATACTACAGTTCTCACATTACTTACACATCAAATCTAAGAAGTGGCAAAAGAGCACAGGGAATTATTTGTCTGTTAAGAACATTTCTCATTTTATCTCTTTGTGCTCCCTTCAAAATGGGAAAAGGGAGGATTTGGGGGGATGAAGGCCCAGCTTCAGTTCCCAGGCAGACAGTTAATCAACAGGTAATCAGCAAGTAATCAAACAACTGACCTGTGAGCACCAAGAAGACAAGGTAATAAATAGGAGCCAACTGAGATTTGTTAAGACCGCATCATGTCTGACCAACCTCATTTTCTCCTGTGATGGAGTAATCAGTCTTAAGGGTGTGGAGAAGCAATAGATAGATACATCTTATTTTGGTAAGGTTTTTGATAGGGGCTGGTAAGACGCTGTCATTAACAAGCCAGAGAAATAATAGTCCAGATGAAGCTAATGCCAAATGGATACAACTGGTTGGAAAGCCACCATCAGAGCAGAATTACCAGCCGTCCACTGTCAGAGAAGAGAGCCTGTGGTAAGAACAAGCCTTAGGGGTCTGCTCTGGATCCAGCGCTACTCAGCATTTTCATAAGCACCTTGGATATTGAGACAGAGTGCATTTATCAATTCCATAGGAAATCCAGCAAAAATGTTGGACATGTTGGGGAACAGAATTATAATTCAAAATTATTTCAACAAATGAGGAAAAAAAAAACTTAAAACAATAAATAAAATTTAATAAGGCCCCATAGACCTCTACTGTTCATCAGGTCTGAACTAACACAAAACATGGAAGAAACAGCAAGGTAGCAGCTCCTCAGAAAAGACATAGATGTTACAGCTCGTTCCAAGGCACACAACAGCAAAGCTCAATAAAGAGAAGAGCACAAACACCATCCTGAGTGGAGCCCAGACAGCTACGAGCAAGCCAGACAAAATGAATATAAAGCTTATCTTTAAGGACTGACCTGCTTTATCAGATTTTTTTCCTAGAATATCGATGTCTGACTACAGGACATTTTTCACTGTTAATTGGAAACATACTTGACAGGAGCCGCACAGGTTCTCTATGAAATAGTAGTCAGTCTTCTGCCAAACCCCCTGAGGAGGGTTTTTCTTTCCCTTCACATTAACACCTCTCACTTCAGGAAGAAGTCAATATAAGCACATAGGAGCTTTGGGTATATTAAAGGCACAGTATGTACAGCTGAGTGCAGAGTTAAGACTTTTACTGCATCACTAAGACAGCTTCATACCTGTAAAGTCTCTACATAGCTACACACTCTGTATCCCCATGCTGGAGGCTGGAATAACAAGTGGGACTTAAGGGAGCAGAAAAGCTCAGTTCCCTTCTGACTGATGCTCTATGGTAGACGAAAAAAAATTTGCTAGATGAAAGCAAAATAAAGATGAATAGGCACTGGAAATGCGAGTGTCTAGACTAAGGATTAGCAAAGCAGTATGCACAATTTAAGGTTTGTCCCAACCATTGCGGAGACCTCCAACACAATTGACATACACAAATTTTAGGAAATACTGTACACTTTCTAATCTCAAAAGATCTCTAATCTTTTGGGACTGGTACTGTTTAACACCT
>NW_010249327.1:150438-171905 GCF_000690775.1 Eurypyga helias | reverse complement strand
CTTGTTCCTTCGCGGATTTTGCCGCCGTTTTGCTGCTTCAGTAAGGGTCCCCCGACTCGCTCCTCCACTTCAAAGCCCTGCACCTCGGTAACTTCACAGAAATGGCGGACAGACGGGATTTGAAACTACCGCCCCCACCCCTGTCCCAGCCCACGCATGAAGTGGATCATTAGTTTACAGTGTGGTTCGGGTGAACCTGTGTTTGGAAAGCTCAGTTCTCCTAATCCTTGAGGAAAGCAAGTGAAAAAAATCCTGTCTCTCATGTTCTTGTGACAGGAATTTTTAGCTGAATTTCCTAAAATACTGTAAATAAAATTTCTATCACCTTTTAAGTTGTCATAATTCATACATGGACACAGACCTGATGCTGAGACTGCTGTTAGTACTACTGCTATTACATTCATATTTATATCGGTATTAACTTTCATACCAATGAATAATGACACTAATTGATTTTGATCAGGTGGAACATGGCCTGTGAATCCTTAACACTACTACATGAGCATTGCAGAACTGAACTGCAGTATACACAGCCCCAGAGAGCATTTGTTACCAGTTTCATCCGACAAGAGAAATTATAATGATGGTTAGCTGTGAAGGTGATGATCTATAAGCCTTCAAAAGGTTTTATGCTTTTAGAGAGCTTTATGTATCCTAAACCTATTTTAAATTTCATATGGAATGAATTGCATGTCTCCAGAGAGGACTGGATCAACACACATGTACCATTCAGGATTCATCCTTTTCTGAAGGCTTAAATGGGACTTTGTTTCCTGATTTTACTCTGTGCAGATGTATGTTTGTACTGAATTTCCTAGATGACAGTTGAGGAATCTTTTTAGTTTTGGCAGCTAATTATCTTTTTCAACAGCAGTTGTATGTTGCCTATTAATAGCCTGCAATGCTATAGAAAAAAAAATCATACAGTCATAATCTGTATGCAGTAAAGTCATAAATCCAGCCCAAATTATAAGCAACAGGTTCTCTGTCTCTTCACCAAAAAAAAATCTTAATTTATTAATTACAAAAAGTTTACTAGAGACAGATCTGGGTGGGCAAAATATATTTTTTTCTTTGGAAAAGCAATATATCCTCTTTAATCTTACAAAAACTACAAAATTCTGAAAATATTCATATTGCATTGCTTTCTTTGCTTTTACAAGTATGGATATTTCAGAGAAAAATCAAGCCATGAGGAAATAATGGTAAGCAAACTGCAGCACAATGTTTTGCAAACCTCAGAAACATGCAGTTAGCTAAGAAGATTCCATAGTAATCTTTCACACTATTTTTCACAGAACAAGACACAAAAAATCAGATTTCAGATTTTTGACTCAGGAAGGGAACCCACGGTCTACTGAGGAAGTTAATAAAGACCAAAGTCAATAGAGAAATAGAATGGCCCTCAAAGAATTGACTGTTCTCTGTGATCTGTTCAGTGTATGTTTGGATCTTTAATTAAAAGGGACGGGCAGCACTACTTCATCCAAAGGAGAGCTCTCCTAAGAAACCTGGGACAATACTCCCACCTGTAATAATCGACAGAAGTATTTTATGTAACCGAGTTGAAAGAAAAATGTTTATACTGAACATATTTTTTTTCTGAAACTAGATTTCATAGGAAAAATATTGTTGTGCTGAACATGCTCAAATGGAAAAAATATCAGTTCAAATCTAAAGTGCTCACGAATGTGCTACTTTTCCGTTATGTCTATTCCCCATTCCCTTCTCTGGTTGGGAGTCTTTCTCCAAACTACATGTCCCCTAGTGCACTACAGCCAGGAAACAAACACAACCTTCTGAAAGGTGAGAAACATATTCTAACCACCAGCCTCATTTATAGGAACAGAAATTAGACACACACATATTTAATTCCCAAAATATAGTGAAAGGACAGTGTTTCAGAAGGTAAATGTTCACCTATGTTATGTCTTGTCCATTTAATGCAATCTGCTTGAGAGGCTTTATTTTTGCTATTTTTTTTTTAAGTAGTCCCTTTGAGTAGCCAGGCTCTTCCCTGCTTTTTATTTTTTCATGTCTCTCACTCTCGCACTCTTGTTTTAATGGAAACAATATGGCTTTTATCTTTCAGTTCCTGAAGGAGATGCTGCTTTTCTACCACATTTAAGAGACTATACAGTATGATCAAATGTTAATAAAGCTCTATGCATTAATATTTTTAACTATAAAATAATAACAATGTTACGAACAGAAGAGATGGGGAAGGACTACAATCATCATCCTGTACTACTGCTAGTATAGCTCACACCTTTGTGAAGAGCAGAGGTCTGCAGTTACTTGCAGAAGCTGACACACTGGAAGAAAATTGCAAATTAAAAAAAAAAATGTAGTGGCGTTTCTGGCATTTCTGTGAAGAAAGGAAACCGTCTGTGCTTAATACCAGAAAAATAAAGTGACACAAGAGGCAGTAGGAAAAAGTAGAAAACTACACATACACACACTCATGCCTACACCCCCACCACCACCCCCTAGTCCACCCCCCCCCCCCCCCCCCAAAAGAACCAACAAAAACACAACACCAAAACAAAGGAGTATGGAAAAAGGAAAAGAAATATTTTGCTTTTTCCAAAAAGGACAACTAAAATACAAAACACCTGAAGCATTTGATAGTCTTCCTTCTTCTTGGTTTGTTTTTAAAAGCTTGTCCCCTGTCACACAAAATTCCCCTAGAACAGGCTTGCAGACAGGCAGCCCACATAGAAGTCCCCCCTTAAAACAACTCAGTAGTTCCTAACAATAGAGATGTGCTATGAGATAATTACATGTAGGAGATATGACTGTACAAAAGCTCACCTTAGGATTTTAGTGGCTAGTCTACATTTTGAAATAGGTAATGCTAATTCTACTTTCTTAAGACTCTTCTTTCATTTAAGCTCTCCACTTAATAAAATTGTTCAGACATAGTATCATGACTTATAAACGTAAGGACATCATGCCACCAATAGATGCTTGTTAACTTTGTTGAGATGGCATCATCTTTAACATTTTAGGAAGCCTATTTTCCTGGTATTTTAGAAATGCCTTCTTGGCTTAAAGCTTTCTAATTACATTTATACCAGACAAGTAATTTTTAATGACATAATGATTTTCAAATGTTTTTCAGCATTTGCTTTTGTAGCATTTTGGCAGGGAAGTTTAGGGGAATTTGCTGTGACTTAGCATTTTTCATACTTAAGATATGAAGTTATTTTCCCAAAGGTACTAGCTGTTTGATAATCAGGTAGTTACTAAAGGAATTTCCATTAAGCTTTAGAAAACATATGGGTATGTTCCTTTAAGAAATACTTATTTCTTGTAATAAACCTACAATACCTATTTCTTGTCTCACCTGATTTGGTTTTAAGTCTTCCTATACTCTCTGTGTTCTTCCTCAAATTCCAAACAGATAGAAGTTTGGATGAGGTTTTTGGGTGTTCCATCTAAAAACAGCACTTATTAACAATCATTTCATCCCTGCCAGTTTAACCAGAAACCTGAGAATGGAATCTATTTGCAGCACAATCTCTGCCTTGACAGCATCATCCCAGGATAAGTCAGTTTGCTGTCTGGCAAGCGTCTGTGGCCTTCTGGGACTGGGGCAGATATTTCTATCTGCACTGCTGTCTTGGGTTTATATGGTAAGGTTTTGGTCGTGGGGGGAGGGCTGCAAGGGTACCTTCTGTGAAAAGACACCAGTCCCTGACTCCGTGTTGGTCAAAGCCGGTTCCAACCATCTCCAAGAAAGACCTGCTGCTGGCCCAAGCTGCACCAGTCAGTGATACCTATGTGCCTGGTGGTGCCTATGTGATCACATATTTAGGAAAGGGTAAAAAAAATGCTGTGCAATAGCAGCTGAAAGAGAGGAGGGAGAATATGTGAGAGAAACGCCTCTGCAGACACCCAGGTGAGTGGAGTAGGAGGGGGAGGAGGTGCTCCAGGCACCAGAGCAGAGATTCCCCATCAGCCTGTGATGAAGACCATGGTGAGGCCAGCTGTGCCCTTGTAGCCCATGCAGGACCCCACACCACAGCAGGTGGATGTGCTCTGAAGGAAACTGCAGCCTGTGGAGAACCTGTTCTGGAGCAAGCTCCCAGCAGGAACTGCAGCCTGCCGAAGGCACTCACTCTGGAGCAGTTCTTGAAGAAGTGCAGCCTGTAGTAAGAACCCACAATGAAGTTTGTGAAAAGTTGTATCCCATGGGAGGGACCCGATGCTGGAGCAGGGGAGGAGGGTGAGGAGGAAAGAGGGGCAGAGATTTTTAGAGTGGCAGAGATAACACCTTATGAACTGACTGCAACCCCCATTCCCTATCTCCCTATGCTGCTCAGAGGGAGGATGTAGAAGAGTTGGGAGTGAAGTTGAGCCTGGGAAGAAAGGAGGGGTGGGGGAAAAGTGGTTTTAGTTTTCATTCTTCTCTATCCTACTCTTTTAGTAATTGACAATAATGACCAATTTCCTCAAGTCAGGTGCCTGTAGCTGGTAAGTGTTCTCCCTGTCCTAATCTCAACCCATGAGCTTTTTGTCATATTTTCTGCTCCTATCCTGCTGAGGAAGGGGAGTGAGAGAGCAGCTTGGTGAGCCAAGGCCAACCCACCACAAATGTTGTTTATATTTTGTTGAAAAATGAAAATACACTTTCTAATGCACACCAGGATAAGATTCCTGTCCCAAATAATTTACAGTGCAATGCACAATAGCCCACACTAGAAGACAATGCAAAAGAAAAGTGAATAAAGAGGGGTTTTTCTTCTTTAATTCATCTTACAGGAAGCAAAGCTAGTCCCAAATATAATACAGACTAAATGTGTTGCTATTGACAGTGTTTATGGCAGTGATCCAAGCTCTGGAGATAAAACTTTACTGTACAGCCATTTGAAACAGTGAATTAATCTGCCTCCTACACAGAAAGGAAGAGAATAGCTGCACGATCATTCCAGGGTTAGAGATGTCCCAGCCCTAAGAGCTTCACCATGCAGCAAAGTGAGACAACTGCCTGAGTGCTATCCAGCTTGCAGGCTGCGGGAGGAGGAAACTCCGTCAGGGATGAGCAGGTAACCTCCCTGCTCTACTAAGACACGAAGTGGTACAGCAAAAGCATCCCCTGTGGCTTCATGCTGACAAAACCCAACAATGTGTTCTCTGTGAGTCAGTGACCATCTGGATCGGGCTCACCTGGTGCAGCATCTCCAAATATCATGCGGTGCTATTGGTCCATGTGGTTAATGCATAATACCCTCATGAAACTAGACCCAGACAACCTTCATGGAAGTACTCCACTAACCTTGGTTCACACATGGATAACAAAGAAAGGAGGAAAAATAGAACTTGAATTCTCTACCATTGTCATGCTAATCCATGTTGGACTGGATTGGCCTTAGATGGTGATACATAAAATTCACTATTTGAGCTGGCTTTTTTTTACATCTGAAATGAGAACGATCTCTTTTTAAAAGCAAACATTAAAAAAAAAGAAAGAAGTTCCACAACAAATGTAAAGCTTTTCATATTTCAGTGGTGCTAGTGAATTATGCATTATTTCTTTTCTAAGGTGCAAGGTGTCTTGAAGAAGAGTTTTGAAAGTTAGAAACTGAGTTCACAAGTTACATCGGCAGCTTTAAGGATTATATAGCTATTTTAGTCTAAATCTTGATAAAAATTAATTAATTTTAAATATATATTTCCACAAACATAAGTCTTCACCAACAATTATATACGGCCTAGGAAAAGCCATGATTATGGACAACTCTTGCCTCAAATTACAGCCAGATACTTTATTATCACCAGGGTTTGGGTTTATTTTTTAGGGTTCTAATATTTGAAATATCAGCTGGCTTTCTTCTGTGAAACACATTTCATGACAAATCTTTTTAATGAAATATTACTACTTCCGTATTTCATAAGGAAATACAAAAAATGCCTGCATATTTCCAGTTAGGATTAAAATTATCTATGAACATGACCTTGTCATAATGTCATGATACCTGTTTTCAGTAGCTGTGTTACTTATCTTGGCATAAACACCAACCCAGCCAGATTTAACTCCCAAAAGATAAGTGAAATAGGACCGATATATTTTATAAACTAAGACCACTTATAACTCAAATCACATTCTTATTCAGTTCTTTTTTCAAGGAACAACTAGAAGTAAATTTCTGCCAAGGCATCCATAACTCATTTTAAAGAACAAGTAACTTTGAACTTCTCAAACTTATTAAATTTCAGAGTCCCTTTTTCATTGTTTAACCCCAGCCAGCATGTAAGTACCACACAGCTACTTGCTCACTCCCCTCCTGCCCCAGAATGGGATGGGCAAGATAGTTGGAACAGTAAAAGTATAAAAACTCTTGGGTTGAGATAAAGGCAGTCTAATTGGTACAGCAAAAGCTGTGCACACAAGAAAAGCAAAACAAGGAATTAATTCTCCCCTTCCTATTGTCAGGCATCTTCAGGAAAGCACAAGTCAATCACGCAAAACAGTTACTTGGGAAGGCAAAACGCCATTGCTCCAAACATCCCCCTCTTCCTTTTTCTTCTCCCAGCTTTTTATGCTGAGTATGACATCATATGATATAGAATATCCCTTTGGTCAGTTGGGGTCAGCTGTCCCAGCTGTGTCCCCTCTTAAATTCTTGTGCACCCTCAGCCTTCTCGCTGGTAGGGTAGTGTGAGAGGCAGAAAAGACCTTGACTCTGTGTAAGCACTGCTCAGCAGTTACTAAAACATCCCTGTGTTATCAACACTGTTTTCAGTGTTGCAAAAATCCAAAACACAGCCCCATACCAGCTACTATGAAGAATAACTATCTCATCCAAAGCCAGCACACCCTTTCATTTTATCATTGCATCATAAAGAAAAAATATATATTAGGGCATATGTGGGAAAATTGCTTCATAATTCAGTGTCTATTGCCTAAATTTCAATGTAGTATCATATTTGCTTGATTTTCAAACACATTAACAGTTACTGTGTTACATAGCTAACATTTTTTAACACCTTTATTCATTTTATATGGTACTTACAAACTATACAAAAGGGAGATGGTGGTAGTGTAATATATCAACGGAACCAAGTGCTTAATGTATATCTGTACCATAGTAGTTGCTAAATATGTGATACCACAGACCATGATGAGTGTCATAAAAAATACTTTCCCAGTTACAATGTTTCTTAAATAAAAATACAATTTATCTCATGCTTTTGTTCTGAAATGTCCAGTATACACTTCAATGGGAAAATAACTTATTTATTTGTTAAACCAAAGATTGAACAGTCTAGTTTCTTTTATTCTACTATAATAATTAAGAGAGCAAGATCAAGGGAAAAAAAAACCCACAACAAACAAACAAACAACAGAAAAGTATTTCTATGTGTTTGTCTGGGTACATTTTACTGGACAAGTTTAAATGCCTAAAGCACAGAAGATGTGTATGAGATTAAAACTCTTTTATTGGTATGGACTGTGACATAAGCAGAGACTAATATTTGTGAAAATATTCTTTTACTGATAAAAACTTAATAATTTTCTTCATTTCAGAATGCCAGTTATATGCCAGACTTTGAAAAAAACTACTTAAATTCAGTTTAATTTAGGATACACATCGGCTCTCCAAGAAAAAGTGTTATAAGGAGGTAGAAAACCTGATTACAGAGAAAATAATATATCAAACAGTACTTACCTGTAACATGAATATTTAGTATTATATATCAAACCAAGTCCTGTTATCATTTTCCTGTGGGCAGACAATCTGTATGCATGAAGCTAAATATTATGATCCACAGTTGACGTAGTTTAGGCTTCTTTGCCTGTATAATAGGCAAATGGGCATAATAATATTTAAAGATACAGGTAAAAACACTGGTCTGCTTGATGAAAGCAATTTTACTTGAAATGTGGTAATTTTTACAGCATGTACCTCAGCTTAAGGCATGCTTTAGTGTCAAAACCATAGTCAATGGGACTTCTTAGATGTTCAAAGGCAAAGATATTTACAATTCCTTAGCTGAAGCTACAAGCTGAAGGCAAAATCTTCTAATATGCACCTTTCTGGGTAATAACTCCCCAGAAAATTGTGCAGATTGAAATTGTAAGAACCCTCTCTTTGCAGTAGCATGAAACAGTCTGTGTTTTCAGAAATGTTTCCCTGTGGTGGGTCGGTCGGAGACAGCCGGAACCAGCTGTGTCTGGCTTGGGGTAGCCCTGGCCGCTCCTCACAGAGGCTGCCCGGCAGACCCACCCCCCCAACATCAGCCCTCCCACCAGGTATGTAAGTGTGAAAAGAGTGCATGTGCCTTTTTACTCTTCTTTGACATACATAGATATGGAGATAGAGCCTGTTCTGCATATAAATATATGCAAGAAAAAAAAGATAAGGAAATGTGTCAAACGCACACACCAGGAGACTTTTCATCCTATAGAAATATATACGCAGAGTAATTTTCAATTTTGAAACATAAAGTGAAAAAGATAGATGTGTAGTCACTGAACTTGTTCCATGTCATAGCCCGATTGGTGACATCTGTGAACCAAAAGGTTCTATGTCTTTATAGTCTGATTGTACATATTTTTACACAGCAACACTGTAGGTGCCTGGGCAGAAAGGGTTCCAGTTCCTTGTCAAACACATGCCTTTAGTGGAAGTTTATTTCATATATGAACAAGGTGTGAAATTAAGGGTTCTGTTGAAAGAGATTTGTTCCAGGTGGTTACCTCCATAAATTCCCTTTTTAACAGAACATACTTCATTCCACTCAAAGTCAGAACAAAGCTAAAATGTCCTACCAAAATGGCTCACTGGTATTTTGCACTTTATTAACTGTCAGTGTGATATAATGTAAAATCAGAAACCCATATATAACTATATCACAATCCAGTGGGATGGAAAATCTGCAGAGAAAGCACTGGAAAAAAATTAGAGCGAATGACAGGAAATATAAAATTGAATGAAGTATGTTACTGGTAATTTGGGCTGTTGACCTGAGCCAATTTCTCCTCCAATTAGCTTTTTCTCCCTTTCTCTAAAATTAAAAAGAAGTTTGTTATTGATAACAACTTCCCATCTCACACAGCTCATTGCTGGATGCCACGGACTGGCATTAGACAGCATGTCTGAGGTCGCTTGGAAGTCAGAGACCTCACATTGCACTGATAGCACAGAGCTAGAAAGCTGCTCACATGGCCACTCTCATGGCCCAGGGGCTCACCACCCAGTGAAAACAGGCGTAAAAGCCAGCTGCTGGACGACAAGTGCTCTCCAGGCACTCTTACAGGGGGCTGTGCCGGGGACAGCTAAGTGTGTTGGCAGAGTATTGCCATTCATATTCTAGGAGATGGCTTTAGCTCAGGTACTTCATATGCCGCTTTAAACTCTGCCAAGCCCCAAGGTCAGCGTTAACACTGGCACTGTAATCTGTGAGCCATAACTAACTCCTCCACAGTCCTGCTCTGCTGCACTCAACAGATAACAGGTGAAGTAAAAAATCTGTCCCCACATTTAGGCGACATAATCTTCATGTCAGTAAGTAGAAAGGTTTCCTGAAATATGGGAACATTTTCATACTTAAGCAGAGTTAAGCATATGCCCTTACAATTCCCTGAAATAATAAAGATTTCTTTTCCTTCTCCCAGCCTTCTCTTCCTTCTGCATAGCCTTGTATGTCCTTTTATAACTTGGTAGACAGGTAGATAACATTAATTCTTTCTGATGGTAGACTATACTACTCTAGGCTATAAGACAAAATATGTGGTCACTTTTCATCAGTCTTCACTTTCTCCTAACTGTACTTTTTCCTAACAGGAAAAATATAAAGCCAGGTTGAGTGTCTTTACAGATAAGCAAATGTGGATGATGTTTGGCCATGTCATGGTCATTTCTATTGATCTAACCCCAGATTCATTCCACAAGCATGTTTTATGGTGAGGTGGCACCAGCCTCTGGAATTCCACTGAGCACAGACCATCAAAGAAGAACAGGACTGGGAAGGGAAGTAGTAGGATAAAACACATCTAGAGACTTTAAAAGCAAACAAATAACAAAACAGGTTGACATTGTGCTAGAGGGGAAAAGAAATTACTGGAGATTTAAGCAAATTTTTTTATGTAAAGGATTCATTTTGTTCCTGAGGAAAAAATTGTTAATCTGTTATTAAATAAAACAAAATTATCTTTTTTCTGTAGGATTTTTAAACTGACTTATAGAAGTATTGCAAGAACTAAAATAGACAATTTAGTTGGGAAGATTCTTGGCTAAATTTGGCAACCAAAAGTGCATAACCAATTTAAGATGAGCTTTATATGAATTGAAGCTCTGAACACTCATCCTTCTCTCTAGTTTATTTATAAATGTAGAAAACAGCTTTTATAGCTGTACAAGTTCTGAAATTTATTTTAAAATCCTTAGTTGTATTTTAGAAAAGTCAAATGAAAAACGAATCTCAAATCTGTTTTATAATGTAATTGTAGCACTACAAATGTCAAAATTAATCATATCATGTAGAAAACATTTTGGTTTTCACGTCAAAACCTGACCTAACCTGGTATCAGTCCCATCATGCTTAGCTATCTGTTTTAATATATTTTCTGAGAGAAATGAACACTTTTTTTCCCATTTAGAGCTCCTTGCAAACCAGGATACTTTCTTTATACAGAACTTCAATAAACATTGAAACATAGTCTGTGTTGGGTTTCTGTGGTGCGGATTTTAGTAGGGGGAGAGGGGGCCACAGGGATGGCTCTTGTGAGAAGCTGGTAGAAAATCCCTGGCTTCAAGCCCGACCTGCCGCTGTTCCTGGCCAAGCCAGTCAGCACCTCTGAGACTGACATATTGAAGAGGGGAAAACCAAAAAGTGAACCAGCTGCAAAAGCAGAAACAGGGTGGAGAGAGGAGCAGGAGAGAGAAGTGGGATGCAAGAGAGAAAACCAGGCAGACACGCCCATTCCTGGTCCCCCTGTGCCTCTGGGGTGAGGAGACAGAGAAATCATGAGCAAAGCTGATTCTGGGAAGAAGGGAGGGATGGTGGGAAAGTTTTTATGGTGTGTTTTGGTTTATCTCTCATTATCCTCCTCTGATTTGATTGGTAACTATTTAAATGGACTTTTCTCCCCGAGTAAAGTCTGTTTTGTCCATCACCATAATGAGTGAATGATCTTTCCCTGTCCTTGTTTTGTTCCATGCGACTTCATGTATATTTTCTCCTTCCAATCCCAACCAGGGGAAGGAGTGAGTGCGTGGCTGCCTGGTCTTTTGTTGCCAGCTGGGTCTGAACTGCAACGTAGTCACAACTCTAGCTGGTATTGTTTTATTTCATTAGATTTCTTCCTATCATATAACTCAACATCAAACATTTTTTTTCTCATGTGTATAAATATATGTTTATGTGTACTATTGTTTATTAATGAAAAAACCAAGCAAATAAAAAACTTGTCAACAGGCTGAATTTTCCCTTGCTAAAGTAACCCTTGCACACACGAAAACACACCCACCCAAAGAGTTCTCAAAATTGCAGAAAGATTTACTAAGCCTGTAGTTGGTCGAAAATGAACAATAATGTAACATAAAAATATTTGAACACTTTTTCATTTGCATGTGTTGATGTAAATAGGTTATTGTCGAAGTTTCATTTCCTTCACTCTATAATTTGAAACATGATAGTTTGCTCTGTCATCTGCTATCTACTTTCTCAGCATGTGAACAAATCTGTAACTGAAATTCAGGAGCACGAACTGGATCACACCTATGCAAACTAAAACATCCTGAAAAATAACAACGCACTACACAGTCTAGTGACAAATAATAATCCATGCTGTCCATTCATAAAGACGCCAAAAGCAATGCGCCATGCTCATTATTTTATGATAATAATATTGTATACAATTAAGATAAAAAACATAAGGTTTAGTTTTCTTTTTCAAATCCAGGCTAGGGTTTTTTTAAACCTTTATGCCATAAAGCCAAAAAATATTTCTTATATTTTCAGGTGTCAAAGCCAGTTGTGTTCCCATCTGAAAAAAATTATAACCTTCTAGAATTTACCTGTAGCGCATGGCTTCAGTCCACACACAACGTTCTCTGGATTAAAGAAAAAAATCCAAAAGCTTCATGTGGACTCTAAGTCACAGCCATGCCTTGAAACCTTTTGCACTTTTTCTCTTTAGTAAAGCTTTTGACACTTTTCCACAGCATTCCCCTGGAGAAACTGGCTGGCAGTGGCTTGACAAGATGTCCTTTTTCCTTGGTAAAAAACTGGCTGGATGGTCAGGCCCAGAGAGTGGTGGTGAATGGAGATAAATTCAGCTGGCAGATGGTCACAAGTGGTGGTCCGCAGGGCTCAGTACTGGGACCAGTTTTGTTCAATATCTTTATCAGTGAGCCGGACAAGGGGATCGAGTGCACCCTCAGTCAGTTTGCAGATGACGCCAGGTTGGGTGGGAGTGTTGATCCGCCTGAGGGTAGGAAGGGTCTGCAAAGGGATCTGGATGGGGTGAGGCCAACTGTATGAGATTCAACAAGACCAAGAACCCGGTACTGTACTTGGGTCACTACAAACCCCTGCAACACTACAGGCCTGGGGAAGAGTGGTTGGAACGCTGCCTGGAGGAAAAGGTCCTGGGAATGTTGGTCAATAACTGAATGTGATCCAGCAGTGTGCACTGGTGGCCAAAAGGCCTAGAACATCCTGGCTTGAATCAGGAACAGTGTGTCCAGCAGCACCAGGGGAGTGATTTTCCCCCTGTACTAGTCACTGGCAGGCCTGCACCTTCAATCCTGTGTTCAGTTTTGGGCCCCTCACTACAAGACAGACATTTAGTGTGCCCAGAGAAGGGCAACGGAGCTGGGGAAGGGTCTGGAGCACAAGTCCTGTGAGGAGCAGCTGAGGGAACTGGGGTTGTTTAGACTGGAGAAGGGGAGGCTCAGGACAGACGTTATCACTCTCTACAACTATTTGGAAGGAGGTTGTAGCAAGGTGAAGGTTGGTCTCTTCTCCCAAGTGACAACTGATAGGGCAAGAGGAGATGGCCTCAAGTTGCACCAGGGGAAGTTTAGATTGGATATAAGGAAAAATTTCTTCACTGGAAGGGTTCTCAAGTACTGGAACAGGCTTGCCAGGGAAGTGGTTGAGTCACCATCCTTGGAGGTATCTAAAAGTTATGTAGATGTGGTTCTTAGAGGCATGGCTCAGTGGTGGACTTGGCAGTACTAGCTTTATGGTTGGACTCGACGATCTAAAAGGTCTTTTATATATATATATATAAAGTGACATTCTTAAGTGCTGTGCTCTACTTTCAGGAGTCTCTGCAACAATTCAGATACCTTTTCACTTTCCCAGAGTCAGCCATCATAAGTTTTGTATCTTCTAGCTCTGTATATCCCCTTAATTCCTTTTTAGCTGCATCTGTTATGTCTCGTCAGGACCTGGCATTTTTATAACCTTTTGTTTTTTTCATAATAAAGACATAGGATTTTTACCTTCCAGCATTCCCTTCACTTTTACAGAGCAGTTTTGACTACATTTTCAAATTAATATTCAGGGGCTCTAACTTCAGTGCAGTGAATTACTTACCTGTTGTCTGAATAGGAAACTCAGGCTCACAGCTTTCCTCTTCACTCACAGTGTATTTCAGATGTCAGATTAGAATGACTAGAAATGTTTCTCAGCAGCATCAAAATTCAAATGCTGTTAAAAAAAAATCAAGCATAATTAGAGCCTTCATATCAACACAGAAATTTAAATATCACTAGGCAAAATGTTTTAAAAAACCCCTTTCACCTTCCAGCGTAAAAAGCATTTTTTGGTATTGTGAACTTTGAGAGAATTACATGGGACTCAAGAAATGAGTTCATCAGGAGCTAAACCCAGCAGCTTCTGCAAGTATGAGAGTAGAGTTTTGGGTCTTTATTATGCAAAAAATCAGAATTTTTTGTATACTTCTTAAAAATAATATGGATCTATGATTCTTATTCCTTCTCAAGATAGTAAATAATGATTTTTTTGCTTAACAACACGGGTTTTGTTCTTCATTCTTGTACTTTATTCTGCAGAACTTCAGATGATAATTTTATTGAACAGGCTTTTCTAAAGCTCTCAGACATACTCACTTGGTATTGTAATTTAAATATTATATATAAAGTCAGATTGTACTTCCAGCTTTTAGATCAGTTTATATGTAGACTGCTGCTGAAAAATCAGGGGTACAATATGAATCAGGAGTGAAGAGTGATCTCATTAAAAAAGTTCATGTAGTATGTATTATTCATTTTGCTTTAAGTCTCTTCATAGCTTGCAGTAGTTTATTTTGAACCATTGTCAGAGGAAAGAATAAATACAGAATGAGAGGTATTCTGTAGTGTTTGTGATATCTAGTGAAATTTTCTGATATTCTCATAAATATCAACTCTACACTAATTCATGCTATTATTAGAGTAGTTATAAGATGGTGGTGATTACTATGAATGACACTGTCATTTTTCTACTCCATCGTGATGCCTAACAATACAAATATGAAGGCACAAAACATTACTGATTTGTGAGCTTGACATTTTGACTTGGCACTCAGGCCAAAATGCAGACTATTTCTGAAGCTCAGTGATATTTTATTTCATCTTAAATAGTCAGGATTTTCCATTTTTTAGAAGTCTTGTTCTTAATTGCATATACAGTAAAATTCCTTGATTTTTTTGAATGGAGGGGAGCTACATCACTGAATCAGGAAGTACAGAAAATCTGTTCCTGCTGCAAACAGCGATAATTCTACATTAACTATAAAGGAAGCAAATTGGGAGTTTTGAAGTAAGATGAATTTTGGCAATACGTTGTTCAAGTACAATGAAATCTTTGTAAAAAAAAAATTTTTTTTTCTTTTCCTCCTACATATTTTTGAGAAAAGAAATGAATGGCCCTGGAGACCCCCTTCAGATATAAAGCCCTCTAGCAAGAGTCTCTCCTTTTCTCCATTGACTATGGAGGACCTTATAGAAATTAATGAGCAGGACAACATTCATAAAGTTGGAGGATATCCTTCTTTCCTCAGCATCCCAAGAACAAAGCTGAAAAATAAAGGTTTAGAAGTAGTTGAAAGTTCCTCACTAGGTTTTACACCCAATGATGCTCTTTTCCTGGCTATAGAAATCCTCAAAATCGTGGAGTGATAATGTATGCAGTACATCTCATCTCCCTTCTATTTTTTATGACATAATTATGCACTGGCTTGATTTTCTCAGGACTGCATTTTAAAGTCTGCCTTAAGAGGGTAATACCTTCACTTCTTTTGAGGTTCTTTAATGTTCTCACAGCAAAATGAAGATTGATCACATATTTAAGGATTTTCCATGCAGATATGGAAATCTGATGCTGTCAAACCTACAGCTTTGGTGCCAGCACTCAGTAGTGTGCCAATAGTTACTGAAATGGTCCATGGCCTCAGATGAGTGATTAACTTTTCTGTCCAATGAATGAATATTTCTGCAAGATTTTTCCAGTAACATGTTTTACTGTTACAGAGAACGAAAATTATGATCTGACAACATTGCATTTATGTAGGAAACCTTATAAAAGACAACAATTCAGTTCACAGTTTAAATAATTTTACATATTGTGAGACCCCTAACTCTCCTGAAGTGAGTAATGGCACTCAGTGTTTAATGAGCATACTTTTTCACATTTACAGTACTTTAAACCGTAGAAAAGCACGTTGTCTAAAGTGTAACTTATTACAAACAGCTGAGGGGGAGGGAAAAATGAAGGAACAAATAATGTCATTCATTTATAGACTCTGTGACAACACCTTCTGTACACATTTTCAATATGCACACTCCTCCAGTGCATTTACACTGTTGCTACAACTGAACCACTCACTTGGGGATATTTTGTCAGTAACTGATTTACAGCTAGCAGAACTGGGAAGTAGTTTACAAGCCTTTTCCAAATATTAATACAAAATATATTTTACTTACTAATGCAGTTTTCTTTCTAGGCAGGTTAGTACAAAGCTTAACCAAAGCTAGTTTATTCTCAGAAACTCAGTCTAGAGGGGCTGGGAGATGATCCCAGTGTGGATGTATGACAACACGTCAGGAAAAGGTAAACTATCAAGAAAGGGTTTACTGATTGTGAACATAAAGAAAATTTCAATGACAAGCAACCCAGCTGTCTTGGGAAAGAAAATTTTAAGGCAACATTTTATCACCTTAGCTTATTTTGTTTTACCCTTTTCTGAAATCCATTTTCAAAGCAACACACAGTAAAGAAACATTAAGCACTTTCAATGTTAGTAGGAAGTCTGTTAACAGAAAGTACTGTATCTAGTTCTGGGCTCCCCAGTACAAGAGAGAGATGAGCATATTACAGAGAATACAACAAAGGGCCACAAAATGCTTGAGGGACTGGAGCATCTTTCCTGTGAGGAAAGGCGGAGACAGCTGGGACAGTTCAGGCTGGAGAAGAGAAGGCTAGGGGAGGGACTCATCCATATGTATCTAATTATCTGCAAGGAGGGTGTAAAGAAGACTGAGCCAGGCCCTTCTTGGTGCTGCCTGCTGACAGGACAAGACACACTGGACACAAAGTGAAACACAGGAGGATCTGTCCAAACATAAGGAAATTTGATTTGGTGGGGTTTTTTTTGTTTTGGTTTTGGTTTTTTTTACTGTATGAGTGACTGAGAATAAGTTGGGTAGCAAGTTTATGGAGTCTCCATCCTTGAAGATATTCAAAAGCCATCTTGGCTTGTTCTTGGGCACCTCTAGACACTTGGTGGCCCAGCTCAAGCAGGGTGTGTGGACCAGAGGACCTCCAGAAGTCCTTTCCAACTTCAACCATTTTTTCATTCTGTGATTCTGTGAAATGCTATGGAATAGATCTGGACTGTGATAATTCCTGGGAATGCCTTTTTTCTTCTGTTTTAAAGAATTAAGAAGTAACACACTGAGCTTTAAGTGAAAAGTTGTCATTTTCACTGACTGCTCAAAATTCCTTCTTCATGTTTCAAAGAAAACAATTAAGAAAATAACTAAATCGTGCATGTGTCCTTAATGACATATATAATTGGCATTGCAAACTCTTGACTTTCTCTGTATTCCTAAAGAAACACAGGTCTTTTTTGGTACCAATCTAACTGTGAGGTGAAAGAAAAAAACCAAACCCTTACATTTAATAATCGTCAAACCATTGGCCAATAAAACTAGTGAAAATTTCTCATTTCTTAATGTAAGACAAGTAAGGCATTAGGTTTCTTATAACAGAGGATGAAAATACATGCAAAAGAATAATTTTGTTTAAAAACATGTTGTCCATAAAACTCAAATAGAATCAGTTCTTGGATAAAAAATGCTGCCACATTTTTCATGAGAATGCTTCACAAAGGCCACCTACCACCTGCAGCTCCTAAGTACAGATACCCAAAGATTGACTTGGGATAAGAAATAAAGCAGAAAACTGATGGGGAAAAGGGAGTTTTTAAGCTTCCCTGGCAGGGTTAATACTGTCATTTCTCTACCAGATTAAAGAATAACTTCTGTGCAAAGCACTTGTTTGTGCATTTTTAAATAAAAAAACCCCAAACAAAAAAACCACACCATAATATCAGAAAACTTTAGTAGTTTTGTTTCCCTCTTTTTGTACTTGAAAACTGCAAAACAGTGAGTGCTTCTGCTTCAATCAAGTGAAGTAAATTAACTCTCAGAAAAACATACGGCTTTGCAAACAAATGTTTTAAAATATTTTAAGATATAGACCACAAAAAACTGAAAAGAGCCTGATGTAGTGTATAGTTTATGCCTCCAGTTCCATAGCAGCATTAGTATAAAATCTGAGCTAGCAATTTAAACCAGCATTTCTGTCAAAGTCTAGAAATAACAGATTAGAACCCATATGCGTTCATTGTACATTCAACTGGTTGCAAATATCAGCACATTTTCAAAAGCATTGAAGAAACATTTAACTCTTTTTTTTTTTCCTTACATTTTAATGATTTTAATATAAAACTTCAATGGCTTTATCCTCTGTTTGAAATATAATGTTTGAGATGCAGCAGAAAACAACTATGGGGGTTTTCATATAGTAAAATACTTCTGTAACTTTATCATGCTACATTAAACATTATAAGAAAATAATTTATTTACACTTTATATGATTTTTCTTCTCTTTTTATTTTTATTTGCTTTCCAATATTGGTCATTTTCATTTGCAATTTTTTGAGATACTGTTAGTTCATGCTAAAATAAAAGATTCATAAATCACCGGAAGAAGCTATACAGGCATGTTCTTGATCTTATGTATATTCCAAAATTTCTTTTCTGCTATTCTGCTGATGCTTTGCTCCTCACAGTCATCTTGTTAGCATCAATTTCTTTATTTTACACATACTCACACAAAAAGTCAGTATTTTGTGGAATTAAACAGTCATGTTTACAATTTGTGAAGGACTATTGGATGTTGGTTTTGGGTTTTTTGGGGGGATATACTTAGCTTGTATATGAAAAAAATACATAACCTACAGTTCATTATCTCCATGTTCTTTTAATTTAGGTTAAGATTTCCACCTAATGAGCTTCAATATGGCATTCTTTTATCAGCTATTTAACAATGCCTGTAATATTCAATGCCTGTAATGTACTCTTGCACCAAGGAAAGAAATAAATATAAAGAAACTTAAAGCACAAGAAGCAGACCAAGTGACAATTGATCTGATATTAAAACTTCTAAAAAGAGTCAAAGAAACAGTTCATGTCAACAGCTTTTATGTGCTGTTTAATATTATCCCTTCGGCTTTACATTAGACACCTACAGTTTTAAACACATGAGCAGCTTTTCAAAACACGTTTAAGTCATATCTTTTCCATCAATCTCCCCAAATAACTGTCTTCATGTTTCAACGTCCTTTTAAAAGCTCCTTCTTCCCTCTCCCCTAGTATAACACATAAAATATGGTAGAAATAGTTCAACAAGCTGTGGAATTACCCAAGAGAGTCATGCTGAGGCCAGCAGTACAGTAGACCCTGACTCAGGAACCCAGTGGTTTAAATCAGAATACAGGAAGATTTTACAGTCAGGCAGATGATAATACCACCATTTCCTTTGACAGCTGCAGAGGACCTTGACATTCTTAAGGAGCAAATGAGTAACACATGAGTGAAGAATATTTTATTACATACCAGAGATTGTTTTCAGAATCAGTTTAGTCTGCCTGTTTTTGAAGAACTGCTCTCTTCACAGTGGTACTCCCATAAGTACTGGTGTGCACTGTGTGTGTGTCTCATATAGTTTCATTCAACATTCTTTCAGCATTCTGCAGTTTTCAAGGTTTGAAGTACTCTTTACAATATATCCTATAATTTTCAGCACATTTTCTTGAAAGTATGGATTGAAGAAAATCTTCATAAACAAAAAATTCTTGAATTAACTTTGCTGCTTTCTAGTGTCTTTTTCATTCAAAAGGTTCTTGCTCCATTAAGTTTCCTTCCATGGTTTTTGAAATGCACTATAAAGTTCATGGTATGTCTAGAGTAGATATAGTTCCCTTCAGCATCTGAAAACAAAATTACTTACAAGTAGCAGCAGGTAACAGAACATTTGTTGAAGTGGTAAGCATAGTCTGCTTAACAATGATTTTACCACAGCTTTTTCATTAGTTAATGGTGATTTTTTGGATCAAAATTTCTTCTCAGGCATATGCTGACTTTACAGAGAACAGAGGTTTATCTAGTCTTTGATGCCTTTTTTTTGGACTAACAAGAAAAGAATAATTTCTGAGAATAACCACTAAATAGACAATTAAAAGGTGAAGGCTGTGTTCAAGTCTCTGTATTTCACAGGTTAGAAAAAAAGCTTAAGCCTGTATATCGTATAAGATATGGGGTGACTCCTCTACTAGACAAATGGCTGATTTTTCTAAATTCATCTTGGTTTCTAGCTTCTTTCTATGGACTGCCTTGTATTCATCACAACGCAAAGCATATTCCAGAAGTCTCATGAATGTGTTGGGAGAACTACTTCTATATACCTATACCAGTGCAAAAAGAAAATTTTATCCATAGAAAGATCTTTCTATGAAAGATCATAGAAAGTGAAAGAACAGTTTCAGTAGGATCCCACAACTGTAAGCATGTAGAAAAGGAGCTTCCTAAACCAGTTAGTAATAGTTGCGTTATTTCAACAACAAATTTCAGATTTTTTTTTTTTTGAGTTTGAGATTTGCACCGAAACATTGGATCATGGAAGAAAAGTCTTCAAAACATTTAAAAAACGTTTTATAAGAACAGGATTGTTTGTTCTGCCTTTTTAAATTTTTTTTTAATTACTAACTCTGGAATGACATCAGTATTTACAGTTACACTTCTTCATACCTATCTGGGTGACACATGCTGCAATGAAGAGAGATATATTATAAGCCTTAAACGGAAGAAAGGGGCATTAGGTTGGTGCAATCACATGCACTTACCAACTGTCAAGAAATCAAAGTACAAAGATGTAAAGAGTGCTATTTAGTATACAAACATATAGGTATCAGTGTCTGTAAATAAAATGTTTAAAAGAGAAATTAGAGCCTCTTGAGAAACATAAGTTGAAGGACTACTTTTCAAATAATGCTGTTATGAAAACAAATCAAACAGATGGAATGCAGGTGAGTTAGAACAACAGCACTTACCATACTGAAAGCAGCACAGTATATTAATAAAATATGCAGCAAGTTCATAAGATGTGTAGTATATTTACTTCTAATTCTTTAATATCCCCAGAGATATGGTATACCAGGATATGTGGCTATTGCTGAGATTAACTTATGAATATAAAGAAGAAAACAATTTATTTCCCTTCGTGTTCAGCTGTACCATGAAAACAATTCAGTTATCAAGAAAGCAAGGTGGGGGGGGAAGAAAAAAGAAAAAAAAAAGTAAGTTTTATAATATGTTATCTCCAAGGTTCTTTCATAGGGATATAAAAAGAGTCATACTGAGATCTGATATGAGGTGTCATTTCAAAGATAAAAAGGGTATTTGATTGAATGTTAAAAATATTCTTGTTCCTTGCCTTATAAAAATTCCTCTAAGTAAGTCTCCAGGCATACCCAAACAGGCATGAAACACATACAGCCCACCATACACTCTTTTGCAGATTGTTTTTTAAAAATTGGAAACTTGTTTCCCTCCTTCCTTGACATAACTGTGATGTGTAACAACCCCAGTGTTGCACAGTGATGTCTGCACCAAACAGACGCATGAGAAGATCATCACCAGCCCCTGTCCTTCGTGCACTGTGGCAATGGAAACACCACCACATTAGGGAATCATATCATGATTATTTATGTTACCAGGAGCTTCATCCACTGTAATGACAATTGGTGTGCATAGAAATAGCTTCAGCTGATGTCCAAAAGCCTTTGGAGAAACTCCTGTAGTTCATACCACCAAAGCTATCAAATTCCACCCATTGTGCTCCAAATCAATTAAACGACAGTTGTACTTTTAGAAACACAG